>NC_053450.1:77017387-77279764 GCF_015227805.2 Hirundo rustica | reverse complement strand
AGGAAGGAGGGAAGGAAGGAGGGAAGGAAGGAAGGAAGGAAGGAAGGAAGGAAGGAAGGAAGGAAGGAAGGAAGGAAGGAAGGAAGGAAGGAAGGAAGGAAGGAAGGAAGGAAGGAAGGAAGGAAGGAAGGAAGGAAGGAAGGAAGGAAGGAAGGAAGGAAGGAAGGAAGGAAGGAAGGAAGGAAGGAAGGAAGGAAGGAAGGAAGGAAGGAAGGAAGGAAGGAAGGAATGAAGGAAGGAAGGAAGGAAGCAAGGAAGGAAGGAAGGAAGGAAGGAAGACAGAGAGGAAGGAAGAAAGGAAGAAAGAGAGAAAGGAAGAAAGAGAAAGAAAGAAAGAGTTAGAAGCCACAGAATATTTTTCTGGGGAAGAATCAAAACATACCTACTCATTTGTGCATTGTGAAAAAATACTACTCCTTTAGTAATTGTTAAAACCTCAAAATCCAACATTTTGTTGTAATGAAAACAAAATTATACGACAGTTAACTGGAAAAAGCCCTTGGAAATTTTGTTAATTCCTTCTGTTTCAGATCATTTTACATCAAGGACTCATGATTTCTTCCCAGTAATAAGGATTACTTTCATATTAATTCAGGCCATTATGACTGTAGCACTCTTTCTAAGAGGCTTACATGAAAACTATTTACAACTACATATTACATGTTTCAAAGGGTAATGTTACAAAGACTATAAAGAGAAAATGGAAAAAAAAGTAACCTCTAAATCCAGTAAAAAAGTCAACCAAGTAAACAAGAAAAAAGCTAGTGAAAAGACCAGGTAAACTGCAATAATTTCGGTCATTCTGTTATGAATACTGTGAGCTTTATTTTACTAGTAATTTAAGATTTACATCAAAGAATCAGATGAAACAACTCATCTTAGGGCTCTTCAATGAAAGCAGATAGTAAAGTTTTTTATGTTTATTAACTGCCAGACTCTAGTCTAAACCAATCTCAAGTGATAAATCATTCTACATCTACAATTATAACAATTTTATATATTTGCAAGGTCTTTGGATAGACACTTCATAAATCATAGAATCATTGAAGTTGGAAAATACCTCCAAGATTGCTGAGTCCAACCATTAGCCACCATATTCACTACTAAACCATATTCCTGAGTGCCACATCCACTGGTTTTTTGAATGCTTCCAGGGATAATGATTCTACCACTTCTCAGGGAAGTTTCTTCCAATGTTTAACCACCCTTTCTGTGATGATTTGTCTCCTAATATTTTCTATTTTTGTGGAATCACCTATGCACTCCCAGTTGTATTTCTCACCTACTTCAGTTTCATCATAATTTAAAAAGAAATCCTAAAAAAAAAAAAAAAAAAAAAAAAAAAAAAAAAAAAAGTTATATGTTATTTTTTTGTCATCTAATCTTTATTTGTGTGGTGAAAAGTTTCTCTTGAAACAGGTCTGATGTAGATTCATGCATTAGCATTCTTCTCAAGTCTTATAAATGCAGAGTATAATTAGAATGCAATTTATGGTTGTTATGGGAAGATGCAAATATTTACTTAGCTCACCATTACTATTGGATCTGAAATCAAAAGTGGCAATGGCACATAATATAATCAGAAAATAAAACCCATGTAATTAATAGGACTTGACTCAAATAAATAATTTGTGTTTTCCTGTTGGATATGCCAAAAAAAGAGCTTAGTTATTACCTTACAGAAAGATCTTCTAGGGAAGCATGAAAAAGAAATATTTAGGTAAAATCTAAGCTGCAACATGATATGGAATGCCAATATTCATCTTATGCAAACAGTTTCATAATTCGAAAAGAAAATAATGTACACAACATGCCTAATTTACTTTTACAGATAAATAGTGACACAGATTGGAAAAAAGTTACTGACATACATAATAGATGCTAGACAAAAATTTAAAATAACTTGCAAAAGGGCACTGCTTCTTTAGTAGCCTTACTTGCAATGAAGAAGCTTAGTGAGATAGATTTCAATTTAATTAACCATGGCATGAAACAGAATAAATCTATTGAAATCAGCATGGAACACCACTGTAAAACAACATCAAGTCAAGTGAGGACACTAAAACTAATGCTGTGGAAGAAAAGCACTCAACAAAGAGATTAAATAGAACTCATCCTTACATTTTTAAAATAAATAATTTTTTTGTAATAATTTACGTAAATCCTGAGACCATTTTGAGCTCCTTTCATGTGTTTAATGTACTCTTTTAAAATCTCTGGTCCTCTTCATTTCATATAATTTTAGCTCTGCCTATAATTTTCTTGGAAAAAAAATAATATTTTTAGTTCCTTTAGTGTTCTAGTTTTTAAGAGTATTTTATAAAATTTAGTTAATATTAAATTTAATTAAGTTCAAATATTTGCCCTTTTTTATCTCTTTTACAGGTGTAGATAGTGCTCTGTCTTTCATTGCTTTGAAATGCAACTTTCAGTCTTACCGTAAGCACTATAATCTAACCTGACAGAGTTCATACGTGTAAAAATCTCTTCACTATTTTGATGTACAGGCCACTTCCCAAGACAACTTGAAGAAATCCAAAGAGCTGCTTAAAATGGAACTGTTAAGCATTTTCATTATAAAAAGTAAAAATTTAAACATTGTGTTTATAATACCATTCATCTAGTAGCTGATTTTATTCTTAATTTACACTGTCTTTAAAGTTTATTTTTCATATAGACATCTGCATGTGCTTCAAGGAAAATGCTTCATCTTTAAAGGCTGAGTCATACTGATGCTGATATATTTCAGAAATTACAGTTAATTTTTTGTATTTTGAGCAAATTTTGATATTTCTTATAGAAAAAAATATGATACAAGTCAGAGATAAATCTCATAAATTCAACAAATACCATTAATAACTCCATTGGAAAGTTGTGGAAATCAGTGCAGTTGTTCTAGGCATGAAATTTGTTCTTCTGTGGCATTTGATTTTAATTACATCATAAAATTGGAAAAATTAATAAAAATCAAATGAAGAGAGAAATTATGCAAAAGGAAAAAATGTCAGAAACAGATATTTTGGTATATTATATTACACCTATACCAGTGGAGTTTCCTTGTGGATAAATATGCTGAGACACAGTATCATTGTTCAACAATCTTGTCACTTACTAAAGTAGGACAATTTATTGCAAGATAAAAGCAATTTTTATTTAATCTCATTGAATTGGGCTCCTTGGAAACAATAGTGTGAGCCATTAAATGAACTAATTAAGAGATAGTTCCTTTATATTATGTAACATAGTATTTAATACTGGCAGAAATCAAGTTATGTGTTTCATTAGGAATAAAATGAAGCCAAGAACTTTCAGTATTCATAATGTCTACAGAAACTGTGGGAAATGCCACAACATGCAGGTAACAAAGTCGCTTGTTTTGCTCTTACTTGTAGCTGTTTCCTGTGAAATTAGGAGTGGTAGATTTTAAATCTAAATGGTAAAAATTACTACACACAATTACTTTTACTTGACATGTAGGATACTATCTATGCACTAGGAAAACACACAAGTTAATGTATAATTTTATAAAATAATTTAAAAATCAAATAATTTTGTTTATTTTTCAAACACTCCAATGGATCTGTTTACACTAAGGAGATTTAGTAAAAATTATGATTTCTGTGAGTGGAAAGCTATAACCTATCAAAATTTCCCTTTTGATTTATTTCTTTAGAACCACAGTTCCACAGTGATGAAATTGTTTCAGCTGCCTGAAATTTCCTTATACATTTATTTTAGTAATGTCAACAAAATGTCTCCGTTTCATTGGAGCAATCTGAAGCATTAACAATAAAAAGATTTCTATCAGGAGTTATTCAAGCAACTCTACATGTGAACTAACAATCATAAAGAGGGGAGATAATACTAAGTTTCTAGGCCCAATGGAATGTGATTTTCAAATAATATGCCTCTGCAAGTCAAGGAGAGGAGGAAAAGCTTTTTGTTCTGTGAAAATAGAATTCACCTTGAAGCTGTAGAATTTTCTGGAGCAAAAGAAAAAATGTTTTGTTGTCTAAGGTTTGTATAAGTATAGGAGCTCTTCACCCACTGGTGTTGAGCGTTACCCACATGAAAACCAGGTCAATAGATTGAGAAATCTTAGAACTTAAAAGGTTCTAATAGTGCCAGTTAGCAAAGGTCAAACAGCTAATAGCATAGATTGTCAGACATCAGCAGCAGTGCCATGACCAGGCAGTTTTTTATGTTGAACTGCTTGCATGTTTCTCAAAGATGCTGCTAATCGCTGTGGACTATAGATATATCTGTGTTACAGACTACATTTGCTGCTGGTACACTCTGCTCTGTTAACATTTGCCAGTTACCAGGTATTCATGGATGAATGAACATAAATGAATTAATATAAATAACACTAAAATTCTACTTTGAAACTGGCTTTTTTGGTGCAACAGTCATAATGATATGTTCCATACTTTAATATATGAAAATCATCTTACTGGGAAAAACTTCCACTGCTCAATGACAATTAACTAGTAAGTATTCAACAGAAGATCTTTAGTTGCTTCTTTGGAAACACTAGGCAAAAAAAGCATTTAAATAGACACAGAAGGTGTGAGTGCTTCAATGAATCAAATGAGAGAAAAGGCAAAATTCATCTGGTCAAGGAAGGAACTTCTCTACCTTATTTCATATAGTAAGTGGAAGAGTTTTCTCTCTAGCAAGGCCTTTGAAAATAAAGGCAAGTATGATCAAGCAGTAAAGGGCTTTTCTCCAGTAGCTGCAAGTAATGGCACCATGGAATATATACCATAGGTAAATTGTGGTAACATATTTTATCATTTCCACATGGCAGCAAGATGAAAAAATCCTTATTCTTGATATGCTTCCTTATCCATGTGAGAACTATAGATGATGTGTCCCTTAGAAAAAGTAAGGAAGCTATTTACAGCCTCATAAGAATATATAGTATTCATTATTAAAACCTGATGATCATGCCTTAATAATCCTAAAATATACCGTGGAAGAAAAGACACTAAAATGTGTTGTGGACTTCTTTTTTTCCAGATTTGGAAAACAGTCTGAAACAATGGTGTAGTAAAATAGATCTGGAACAATTAAATAGTTGGAGATAGGAATAAAATAATACCTTTCACAGACTGGAAGCAGAAGATTTTTGTCAGCGGAAGTGAGCTGAAGAAGGAACAAGTTCAAAAGTATAGTACCAAAACAGTATTAAAGATAGTATCTGTTCAGCTTTGATCTCATGGCTTGAAAAAAAGAACTCTCAGGAGGAGTGAGAAAATTTTCCAGCGATGGAAAATGAATTATATCACAAGAAGAGAGTGGTAGCACTCAACTCAGCTTTGAAAGAGAAGAACTAAGCATGTAAAAGAACACTTTTTGGTAGAAATACTATGACATACTGCCTATAGGCATTGCATAGTTACAACACAGAATTAGAATTAGATTAGTGAATTTCCATCTACAACTTTCATCTTTTTTAAACCCCTCCTTAAATGCCTCTCTTTTTTTTCTTTTATATTTTTGTTATCTGTAGAATTCATGAGGAAATGAAACAAAATAACTGAAGGCAAAATGTGTGGTTCTTGCATTGTATCCACACACCTGAGTAGGTGTTTTCCATATTAGGAAAAGAGTTTAAGTTACGCCCCTGGAACTTTTAAGGAAGAAGAACCAGAGTCTTCTGTGCTCCTCACACTGTAATTGGCCCAGTGAGGCACCTCTTGGATCTTTGAAATGTACCCCAAGAAATGTCGCTGTTTCTATTGGGCAACCTGCCAAAACCCCCCCCCTCCTTGATAGTTGCATACTTAAGAAGAAGCACAAAGTCTCCTTGCATTTCTTGGGGTGTATTAGCAGGTGCAAGGGCCTTCCCTGCACTGTGCACAGTTTTTATTCTTTTCTTCTGTATAGTTTGTTGTTTTCTCTTTTATTAAAACCTTTTGCTTTTTTCATAACACACCCGATAAGCTGTCTTGTTAATTATTCTTAAGCCATTTCTGGGAGGTTACTGGGCAACCCTCAGAGCTTGATACACCTTCATGGGGCTCATAACATGCTGGCTTCACACAGTATTGTATCATGTGGTTACTGTACTTGTAGCTAAGCACTGTACAACATCAGTCACTCATAAGTTTTCATGTAGAATTAGAAAAATAGCCTAAAATCTTTCCTCTACCAAAAAAAAAAAAAAAAAAAAACAAAAAAAACACCACTCAAATTTCTTTTTTCATGAATAGATCTCTTGATTATTTTCCTGTTAACATAGGACATGAAAAATAAATGCCTTAAATGTATCCAAATCTGTTTGGACTCTCTCATGCAGTTCTGCCATAGAAAATCAGAAAAAAAAAGGAAAACCTTCTGTGTGTTAACTAATTTATGTTTTTAATTTCATAGTGTCTAGTGCTGGCTGCACCATTTCCACCACACTGCACTGACAGACTGTACCTGAAAAGTAATTTGTCTTCAAATTAATCAATAGGAAGGATAGAAAGGAGTGTAGAAAAATATATTCCCATTAAAAAAAATTCTTTAGGATGCAGGTCTGGGCACATTAACACAGCTGCACATCTCAGACACTGACACCAATTTCATCTTGCTGAGAACTTTTTAATTTTATTTTCAGTTAACAAACAAACATGAGCAAAAGAAGCACACCTACGCCCTGTGAAATTTGCTATATGACAACACTAACTTCACTGAAACCCATTAAATCATAGATGCAACTACTACACTTCAAAAAAGATACTGGCCAAACAAAATACAATAGGTGGATTTCCTGACTTTCATCTATTTGTTATGAGTTGTGAGACATCTCCCATTAGTCTGATACCATTACTTAATATTCTGCAGTGAAGCTAGTCTCTGAAATTGCCTGCCATACTTACCAGAAATTACACTCATCCTTGATAATGTGAATGTTTTCTGACCCATAAAGTTAACTTTATTAATAAACCCACTTCTGGTTCAGTGATTCTATGCTGAAAAAATAGACGCTGTTGACAAGGACACAGAACAAAAATGCGTAGACCTCCATGGTATTTCACTTGCCAAAGATGTTGAGTATGACCTATTAACCACTACTCTTGGGGCCTAATTATACACTCAGTTTTTTACTCACCTAATTGTCTAGTCCTCAAGACTGCAACAGCTCTGCTAAAGACAATATAAATCTCAGAAGGCAGTAAACCACATATGATTTAGCCTTAGTAAATCCATGCTGACTCTTCCTTGTCATTTTTCCCTTCTGCATGTGCCCTGAAATGACCTCCAAGATGTTCCCAAGAGCTGAACTGAGGCTGATGGCCCAAAGATCCCCAGATCATCCTTTTGGATTTTATTTTGAAGATGTGGGAAACATTTTCCTTCCTCCATACATTGAGAAATCCCTGAATCTCCACAATCTGTCTAAGATTGTAGGTAGCAATCTTGCCAGCACATTAGTTCTCTCCACAGCCATACATGCAGTTTTACCCAGAAGAATTTCCTGTGGAAGCTAAGTGTGTACTAGAAATAAAACGGAAGTTTAACAGCAGCAGATTGAAAAGATAGAAGAGCAACAGAACATTAGTATAACACAGGATTATATTATCAAACCCATTAGACTCACATGTCACATAACTAATTCATTTTCATAGTTGTCATAACAATCCAAGAAAAACTCCATGGGAAAATGATAGCAATGTGAGTCACAATTCTCTCTCATGATAACAAATCAAGCAAGTAGGTATGTTTGACATTTGCTGCCTTCTAATTTCAGAACAAACTGCCTGAGGCAAAAAATATCTTAAGCTAAAAATTAAACTTTCCTTCAGTCACTAGGTATTAAATCACTCACTGGCATAGAAATCCTATGATACTGAAAAAATAAATTTCGTTAGACAGTAGTAACATATGGCTTATCCAAGTACTACCAATAGATACGAAAGAGATGACACAACAGCTTGGATTGGATGGGAGCCTAAAGATCATCTAGTTCCAACACCCCTGCCATGAGCAAGGGCATTCTTGTAGGATTCCCTCAGGTACTGAAAGACTGCAATTTGGTCACCTCTAAGGCTTCCCTTTTCCAGGCTGAACAATCCCAGTTGTCTCAGCCTTTCCTTGCAGGAGACATTTTCCATTCCTCTAATCATCTTGGTATCCCTCCTCTGGATTCACTCCAAAAGGTCCATGTCCTTCCTGTGCTTGAGCTGCATGCAATACTCCAGGTGGGGTCTCACCGGAGCAGAGGAGCATGATCATTTCCCTCAACCTGCTGGCCACACTTATTTTGATGGATCCCAGAACAAGGTTGTCTTTCTAGGCTGGAAGCTCATTTTGATGGCTCACATTCAGCCTCACATCCACCAGCAACCCCAAGTCCTTCTTGCAAGGGCTGGTCTTGATATGTTTATCCGCCATTCCGTGTTGATACTGGGGATTTCCCCAACTGAGATCTTCCCTCCTACCCTTTTTTAAAATGGGTACAAACCTGCCCTTTTTACAGTCACCTGGGACTTCATCTGATCACTGGGGCTTTTCAAATACTATGGAAGTGGCTTGGCAACTATGTCAACCATGTCCCTCAAAACCTTATGCGCCCTCAGGGTCTTCAGGTGATCATGAGCCTGATCTTTATTACAGTGGGAAGAACTTTGCTCTCCCAACTCCCACCCTGCTCTCCATGCACTCAATAAGAGCGGGGAGAGAGGCTGCTATTAAATACTGAGACAAAAACTTGTTGAGCACCTGAGTCATGTGATACTCAGATAATTTTACAATATATGTAACATTAACTTCTTGGGGGTTTTCTCTCTTTTTCTTTCTTTCAGTTTTCCTTTTAACTATAGAAAGAAACCAATGGGACAAGTAATGTACTCTGATCATGCTGAATCATTGTCATGGGTTGATTGACTACTGAATGACTTATCTTTTAAAGAAAAAAGATTTAAAAGTGCATACTACTAAAGTTGTTTACTTCGTTTGGAAACATATGATTGTATTTTCTTTCTTGCTAAGTCCAAGCTGCAGAAAACTATCAGGATACAACCAAAGTTTCCCTCCTGACATGATAATGTTATCATGTTCTGCTGTGTCTTGTAAATAGAGGGTAGCAGCAGTGCTTCAGCAACTTTACACTGGAGTTAAATTGAGTCAACTTAGAATTTTATTCCAGACCTGCAGAATTGACTCAGATCTCATTAGATCAACGAATCAATAAGATGGTCAACTTTTCTGACTTAGAGTGGGGAGTAAGTCAGAAAATCTTGTCTAGCTGGGAGGTAGAAAATGGATACTCCCTAACTCAGAAATGGAAATGAAGGAGGCTCTCGAAGACACAGCTTGGTGATAAGATGCTTAGCTGGATACAGAACTAGATTATAGAGTGACACCATCATGTAACTCTGACCAGCCATGTGGCCACATTTCATTTCTTTAAAGAGGCAAGGATTTATCAGCAGATTATCTTTCTGTATAGCCTCACTATCAATCATGATTTAGCAGCTCCTACATCTGACCTACTTTTCCACCATCACAAAAACTACTGTGATCACTACATGTGAATAGTGGCTTAAAGTGTATGTGCATGGTGACATAAAGTGTATATTCAGCCTGTCAGCATTTCTTCTGTTTGCTGGGCTAAGCAGAATTATTGCAAAGATTTAGTACTCTACTCACCTTACCTCATCTTAAAAAAAAAAAAAAAAACGAAAAAACACCACAACACCAAACTTGGAACAGATTTTTCAGAGGAAAACATCACGCTCCTTATAATAAGCATAAAAGAATTTGTAAGCATACTAAAAAGTTATGCACCACAAGCATTCTTTGAGTGTTAAATCTAGAAGTTCTCCTGTGGCTTTCTGGTCCTCTGCCAAACATTATTTCATTTCAGGGATGTCTCACAGAGTGCAACAGACAATGGTCTAAGCTTTGGGAGTATGGAGTATATGCCAGGTACACCATACTGCCCCAGGAGTAATTAATTCAATTTACCTTCATTTGATTCTAATCACACATTCATCTGTTAGTTGTGGCACTGAGTACCTGCAGCTTACATTTTTAATTAACAGCACTGTTATAGCTGCAACTAGGGGAATATCAAAAGTGCATTCACAATTCAGTTGAACTTTTATATCCTTTTTTAATTTTACAGAACACACTGTGCCACTCAATTTTTATAGCACATGAATCATATTCTCTACATTTGCATCTTTACCTAGATTTAAACCACAGCACTAATTAAAATTATATACTACATAATAATAGGGGTATACAATATAAAATTTAACAAGGGTAAATTCTGGATTCTGCATCTGGAATGGGGCAACCCTGGTTGTGTGTATGGACTAGAGAATGAGAGGCTGGAGACCAATGCCATGGGAAGTGACCTGGGGGTCCTGGTTGGTGGAAATCTGAGCATGAGTTAGCAATGCCCTGGCAGCCAGGAGGGACAACCCTGTCCTGGGGTGCATCAAGCACAGCATCACCAGCTGGGCAAGGGGGAAGATTGTCCTGCTCTGCTCTGCACTGGGGTGGCCTCACCTCCAGTGCTGGGGGCAGATTTGGGTGCCACAATGTAAGAAAGATACAAAGCTATTAGAGTGTCCAAAGGAGAGCAACAAAGATGGTAAAAGACCTTGAGGGAAATCTGTATGAGGAGCAGCTGAGGGCACTTGGTCTGTTCAGGCTGGAGGAGACTGAGGGGAGACCTCATTAAGTCTACAACTTCCTCACGAGGGGAAGAGGAGAGGCAGACACTGATTTCTTCTATGATGACCAGTGACAGAACTCAAGGGAATGGCCTGAAGTTGTGTCAGGGAAAATTTAGGCTGGATATTAGAAAAATGTTCTTTCTCCAGAGGAGGGCTGAGCAGTGGAACAGGCTCCCCACAGAAGTGGTCACAGCACCAAGCCAGAGAGAGTTCAAGAAACATTTAGAGAGTGCTCTCAGAAACATGATGTGACTCCTGGGGTGTCCTGCAGAGGGCCAGGAGCTGGACTTGATCCTGATGGGCCCCTTCCAACTCAGCATATTTTATGATTCTATGAACTATACCAAAAGAAGGTATACAAAAAAGCCCTAAAGTTTTAAATATGTCACAATACAAACTTAGCTGCATCTGGCTATCCAGGGGAAAAAAAAAAAAAAAAAAAAAAGTATTGTAAAATTATTTTGAATTTCACATAAAAGAATAACTTAATTCCAAAACTTCTGTGTTTCCTCAGAAGATTACCACTTCTGAAGTAATCATTCTTCCTCCTTTTAAATCTGTTCTTCAAATACTCACCTCAAAATGTACAACAAAGGATATCTTCGGACAAAGTCAGAGCAAACCAGAAGGAGCACAGAACAACACTCTCTTATAGAGGAAGAAAATAAAATTATGTTCCATTTCTATTCTACCCATAAAATTAATAATCTTTTGTTATGTAACTGAAATAAGAGTCTCACTGATAAAATGCAATGTATATTCATGATAAACAACTTCTTGTTATTGAAAGTGGTACATTTTTATTTGTAATGTAAACAACTATCGGTGATTATGTCTCAGGAGCAAATATTACTGCTTGCATATTTTATGTATAAATATGTGTTATAATGGATTCTGAATATTGTTTTGCACTTTTTTTTTTTAATTAATAAAGAAAAAGTTCTAAAAGCCTTTGCTTTAAAATGAATGATGACATACAACTGCAGGCAAAACATTGCATTGTGATACTCCAATGAAAAAGAGTAGGAGTTCATTTCTGAACCAGAACAACAAAGAAACACAAAGAACAGCAAATAAATAATTCTTGTTAAGACAAGAAGAGGTAAGAAAAAAAGGCAAGAAAAGAAGGTAAGAAAAATTATCAAGCAGTCTGGGAATTAAAGTAGTGAAAAAAATTAGTGATGGAGGTCAGGAAGTCATAGGTCAGGAAGTTGTCTATGTGATGTCACAAACATATAATTCCAGTCTTTCAACTGCTCTGACTTATTCAACTACATCCATGGAAATGCTGTGTGGATTCTTGGTCAAATACATCACCGCAAGAGAATCAGTGTTCTGACACTGCAGCCATGGAGCAGTCACATTTGCTGAGGCTTCAGCTTGGTTAGCCTAAAATGCAAAGGCCCACCTGTAACTGGGATTCGTGCAGAGAACCTCACTGCATATGGGCTCTGGAACCTTTAGCAATCCCATCTGAAGTCACAGTTGCCTGGTCACTGAGACTTCAACAACTGTAGTTTGGAGTTGGGAAGTTCCAAGAGAGTTGTTCTGACACCAGGTCCCGGAGGTCCTTAACAGCATTGCACTGAGACATGACCCTTCTAACACAACTGCTGACATTTAAGTAGATTACACCTTAGGAGACAAACAACATTGTTTAATGGTTAACTGAAGTGGTGACCCCCTTAAAAAAATTACTTCTGTAATTTTATATTGAATATGGAGGAAGTATAGTTCCACCAGAAGGACTGTTGCTGGAAGAACTTTTGATCTATCTTTATATGGCATAATCAAAATTACACAAAAAATTTGTAGCAGAGAAAGAAATTAAGAGAAATATATGGAAATTGTTGCTTAGCATCAACAAAACTTTCTTCTCTAAAAAGGGTATGGTACTTTTCTTGGAAGGAAGAAACATTATTTTGCACCTTTCTCACATGTATTTCTTCAAAGGCATTTAGAAAGTGAATGAACATGAAAATGTGTACTTCAGTACCACTTCATCAACTTAACAGATAAAAATTGCCTAATTTCTGTCTACTGTGTAAACACTAAAGTGTTTAAATATTAAAAAGGCATTCTTTGGGGCACTAATTTAAATTCTATAGTAATTAAAATTAAAATGCTATTTCAGCTTTTCCATGTTCTGAAAAAAATTGTTGTGGAAAAATTTCATTACAGAACATATGGTAAATACATCCTAGATATAGTCCTTCATGTTGTTTCATTAGAAAATACTAATTTTCTTTACTTTCTGCTGGTATGCTGTATTTCTCCCTATCAATGAGCTTAAGACAGATGCAAGCATTAATGGGGCAACTTTAAGAATTCAAGGGACACTAGGAAAGGAATAGATTCATACAATGATATTTCTCTGCCATAAGTGCATAATTTAAGGAAATATAAGTGCTTCTGCTGCAGTTTTACAACCTATGAAAAGGGAAAACTAGCTGCCTGTTCTTCTGGTCAACAATACCCAACAAAGTCTGAGTCAGCACTTCGACTTCTAATGGTCATTTATAGTCTTACTCTATCAAAAAAAAAAAAAAACAAACCCAACAACCAAACCGCCCCCCCCCCCCCCCCCCCCCCCCCCCCCAAACTGGCCTCTTTATCCCCATCTCTTTTATGCAGAAGATAAAGACAGTAACAGTCAAATCCTATGTGTTTGAAATAAAATCATAGATTAATAAAATTAAAGAATATGCTGTGTCAGAATAGACTCATCAGGATCATTAAGTCCAACTCTTGATCCTATGCAGGACCCCACAAGAATCCCACAGCATTCCTGAGAGCATTGTCCAAGCATTTCTTGAATTCTGTCATGCTTGGTGCTGTGACCACTTCCCTTCCTTCCAGTGCTCAACCACCCTCTGAGTGAAGAACTTTTTTCTAATAGCCAACCTAAGCCTCCAATGGATCAGCTTCATGCTGTTTTGTCAAGTCGTATAATGGATGACAAGGGTGAAGAGATCAGCATCTGACCCTCTGGTTCCTTTTGTGAAGATGTCAAAGACCCTCAGTCTCCTCTTCTACAGGCTGAACCTCAAGTGACTTCAGCTGGTCCTTATAGAGTTTCCACTCTAGACCCTTCACTATTCTTTTTGCCCTCCCTTGGACACCCTCTAATAGCCCAATGCCTTTCTGATATTGTGGCACCCAAACCTGCCCCCCAGACTCAAGGTGAGGCCACCCCAGAGCAGAGCAGAGCAGAGCAGAGCAGAGCAGAGCAGAGCAGAGCAGGACAATCCCCTCCCTCGCCTGACTGGCGATGCTGTGCCTGATACACCCCAAGACATGGTTGTTCCTCCTGGCTGCCTGTGCTATTATATATCATATAATTGATATTTATGTTTGAAGTAATTTTCAAATTATTAAATGAAATGGATTCTAATAATCTGAGTACAAAATGGTAAAGGCACTTTATATTAAACCTATGTCTATGGGACTGTCATGGTTTAAAAAATTACACATTTCTACTTCTGATAAATTTGGGTTGATTTGGTTTTTTACAGTTTTATTGTGTAGATTAGGTATTTTCAGAAAAGTACAAGTCAAAAGGTAAACCAGGTTACCATTATTATATACTCAATGCTCTGCAAAACTTGGGGGTTGGGTGCTTTATTGATTTAAAGTTTCTTTGGTTAGAAGAAAAAAAAAAAAAATCACAAAAGACAGTTCCATGGACAGAAAAGAAAGTATCATAAGCCCTTCTTTATCTTCTCACTTAGATTTAAACTAAGAGGTGAAATCTAAGTGAGAAGAGTTATAATGTTTTATATAATGTTGCCATTTGCTTACTCTACAGCTTTAAATATGATCTTGGTTTCTATTGTCCTCGATTTCTATGCTATGTGTCAGAAATATTATATTTTTTCCTAAAGGTAGTGTCAATCCAGAACAGCTTTAACCTCTCCCTGACTGTATGGAAGTGATCTCACACATGAATCTGTGAGCTGAAACAGACAGGCAAGCTTATGGGAAAAGCTGCTTGCTATATGCAAAAATTATATGACTGATGCTGAGTACCAGTCTTCTAAAAATTTGTGAGTCCAAAAATTATGTACAAGAATCTGTGGGTGCTTCTGTCAACCTGTGATTGCTACCATGGTTCCTACTACCCATTTGCTGAGGCGGCTATTCATGGTTTTGGCATATATCTCTTCATCTGAAGCCTTCTGGCATCTCTGTTTCCTATCCTCATGCTCAGAGAGGTGGTAGAAATGGCTTATAGCAGGAGGGATTCATCTGTAAGGGAAGGTATTTTAGAAATTCATCTGGGTAGCACAGAAATCATGAGAAGCTGCAGGCATTTAAAAATGGGCAGGAAGAACAGAAAGAAAACAGCAGTGTTGGAGAAAGGCTAGGAGATGACACTGATCTTGAGATGACCTCAAAAGCTTGCCAGATTCCCAGGTTCCTTAGAACTGCAGTACCTCTCTATGGTGTACAGTGCACCAGCCAAAATAGATGCTGTGGAGAGGGAATACACTGCCAGTACACCTGCAGTGATATGTAAATCCTTCATGTCTTTATACTGCTGCTTCATGTGCCTGATGTGAGCTCACAGGCTTTGTACTGAAGAAGTTGTGACTGTCATTGCTGTGATCTTAAACTAAACAGCAGCATCTAAACCCAGTATTTTCTGTGGCAGAGTAGAACAATTATTCAAAACAAGTGACTGTTGCTGCTTGAGAAAAGATTGCAGCTATCTCACAGGCCAGTTGGGAGGATACACTGATGGAGGTGTGAAGCAGCAATGTAATCCTAACTTTTCTTCTAATCCCGAGTATACTATGTAGCATAATAAATACATTTAAAAACAGATCAAGAGACAGCAAGACACAAACCAGTAACTTGGCAAACTGAGAAACACTGCAGGCAGCATGCATTAATTTTCATTTTAATAATGATAGTAGGAAGTAAGTGGATAGAATTCCAGAGAATTTCAGACTGGCTTATTTAATAGATAATTTCTATTTAATAGCTCAACTGTCTCCAACACTTGAGGTGAGGCTTCCCCAGCTCAGAGCAGAGGGGACAATCCCCCCCCTTGCCTGGCTGGCCGTGCTGTGCCTGATGCCCCCCAGGTTGGAGCTGGCCCTCCTGGTTGCCAGGGCACTGCTGGCTCATCTTCAGCTTGTGATAGACCAGGACCCCCAGCTCCCTTTCTGCAGCACTGCTTTCCAGCTGCTACCCTGCAGAATTTGTCAGTCATTGGTCAACTACTTTTTCAGAATATATTTTTCCTAGGAAGGTGTTTCCATCCAAATATCTAGGGACACATACTTAGGACATTTACACCAATGAAGCCTTTTAGCATCATCACTGCTCATCCTTATCAGAGCTCATTTTACAGTATTTTCCCTTTTCCTTACCACTGGTGCTTCATTAGATCTGTAATCATTAAATATACTTGTAAGTTTTTATGCTACCCTGTGACAGTGACTATCATGAATAATAAAGCACTACATACAAATGTAATTAAACACAGTGAAAGGTACACTAAGAGGGGCAAAATAAAATTCACCTTTGGGCTCCATTCCTTAAAAGCACAAACATGACATCTCCCCATGAAACAGTGATAATGGTAATATGTTATTGTGTCACCCAAAACTGCACATTGGATTCAAGACGAGGCTGCCCCAGTGCAGAGCAGAGTGGGACTGAGACATAAACTTTAGAGAATTAAGGATTTTTAGAGGGATTAAGATTTTCATTAGAGGTAAGCTTTGCTGAAATTAACTATAGTAGATAAGTAGGCTTTGCTGAAATTAAAAGTTAGTAATTAACTAAGAGAAATTGAGTTTGAGATCACTCTTCCATATTAGAATAACTGATTACTTGTCAACTTTGTTTGGTTAGCTGGGTTTATAATGAAGAATATTGAAACTGATGAATAGCTTTTAGGAACACAAGACAATTGTAGGCCTCCTCTACCCAGAAACTCATTGAACGGTCATGAAGACATGAAGTGGGAGTCCTACCAAAGGTTCATTTATCACATTTGCATTGAAAAGGTAGAAAGGTCAGAGCGAGGAAGACTTCTTTACTTCCTCATTTTGGGGACCCCTCCCCATGAAAAGGACCACCGACCCATTTCAAGGAACAAACTACGCATTCTTAATAGCTTTTGAGCTAATTACCATATGAAGCGGGGAATGGGAGGTACCAGGGTTATGAATATGCATTTGTATTTTGGGTAGTCAATGCTTTTGTAAATAAAAGGACTCTGTGATCACCTGTAAATTACGGTGTGAATTTGGGAGCTATCCCGCACACTGTCCGGCACCGTAATAAACATACACTTTCTAACTTTAAACTGTTAGAGAGTTTTTGTCCGTCATAGTTGGGTGTCGATATTAGATCAATACCCATATTTTCTTTAAAAAGTCAGGACAATCCTCTCATTTGCCCAGCTGGTGATGCTGTTCTTGATGCCCCTCAGGAAAGGGTTGTCCCTCCTGGCCACCAGGGCACTGCTGACTTGTGTTCAATTTGCCATTGACCAGGACCCTCAGGTCCTTTTCTGCAGCGCTCACCAGACTGCTTTCCCAGCAGTCCATACATTCA
Source organism: Hirundo rustica (assembly GCF_015227805.2). Taxonomy (NCBI): domain Eukaryota; kingdom Metazoa; phylum Chordata; class Aves; order Passeriformes; family Hirundinidae; genus Hirundo; species Hirundo rustica. Next base: position 77,262,512 of record NC_053450.1, on the reverse strand, counting down.
TGGTTCCCTGTTCCAGCTGCAGAAACTGACACCCTTGTTAAACTTCATGCAGTTGGTAGTTGCTGAGCCCTCTAATTTGTTGAGGTTTCTGCAGTACCTCTCTGACTTTAAGGGAACCAACAACTCCTTGCAATTTCTTATTTTCAGCAAATTTTCTTGGCATTCCTTTGAGTTTTGCATCCAAATAATCTCTAAAGATGTTAAAAAGCACAGGGCTTAAAATGGAGCCCTGGGGAACCCCACTGCTGACTGTGTGCCAGATTTAGCAGGCACCTATTCACTATAACCCTTTGTGTTTCACCCATGAGACAGTTTCATACTCACCGTATGATGTGTTTTCACAGCTGTTTGCTGGACATTTTGCCTGGAGGATCCTGTGAGAGACAATATCAAAAGCTTTCGTGAAATCCAAAAGTCTTTTTTCTTTCTATCTGTCCACAGAGGTAGCAATCCAGTTACGGTCATTGAGAGAACTCAGTATCGGTACAATTGGCAATTTCCCAGTTAGGCAACACTTTTTAGACATCAGACTTCTTTTGAATGAGACCAGACCTGTCATCTTTTTAGAAAGTATACTTAATGAACACTTAACAAGACAATATCCAGGAAAAAAAAAAAAAAAAAAAAAAAAAATTAGTCAATACAAGTTGCAAGTTAACGTCTTTTTAACAGAATTTCCATCCCTAGTAGTGATGAAGGTGACATTTTTCACATCTTATCTAATTAGGGTTGATCTTTGCTGGGTTTTCTGCTGTTCCATGAAGTGCACTTAATGCTACCACATGTTCCTTCCACAATGGGCAGCTTGACATTACCAGCATCCTGAAGATAAGAACCATACTTTAAAAAATAATAATGAAAAGTATTACTGTTAATGTATATGTTACATGAACATATACATAAGCTATATATATATTTATGGTTTTTATTTTCATCTTCTACATGATAATCCTTAAAAGGATAGTGCAGAAATTACTAGTTCTAGGATACTATAATGAAAGTTCAGGTAATGTGTGAGTTTAACTGAGTCCAAGTCATTGTTCCTCCACTTTTCTTTTGGATGACAGGACTCTCTATGACACGCCATAAACTATGAAGTAACATCCATTTCTTCTGTCTTTCTCTGAATTAAAATGAAAACAGGGTAATGTCATATTTTGTGTCTGAACTACACTGGGAAAGGAAAGTGGAAGAGATGAATAGTCAGTCTATCCTAAATAAGGAAAAAAGTCCAAGAAGCAGCAGGCATAGCAGTTGTGTCTTTTCAATGTGGTCACAGTAGCATGGGCAGATGCTTTGTTGAGTTTCCCTGCAAGAACAACAGAAGTAGCAGGATTTCACTGTCTGTGCATTTCTTTTTCTCTGTAAGATTGGAATTGCTATTTTCTTTAAAACATAACCAGTTCTCTTTATCAGATGTGATGATATTATCACAAACATCTAATGAAATACTGGGAACATCTATGCACATTGACATGAAGGCTGTGATTTTTCAAGGAATTCCCCAGAGACAGATTTCAAGGAAACCTTAGGAAACTCAATATCTGAGGTGTTTTTCAAGTTCTGCTGATCTTCATGTGACCTGTAGAACTACCTAGGTCCTCTAGAACAACAAAGGAATTTAACAGAACTGGAAGCTTTCCTTCCCAGATGGTGAGTACTTTACAGTACAGTTGAAAGCATACAATTAAAGACAATTATTACAGATTTCATTTTCTTAAAACTTCAATATAGGACTGAAAAAATATTTTAGCTCACTGAAAAATATTTATTTTATTCATCAAGGGCAATTGTCCTGGGTAACCCAAAAAAAAGTGTATCATATTCTAGATACTTCCTATGCTGACCTGCCAAAATTCATCACTGTCTCTTTCAGACCAGGGGGCTGGAAGCAGAACTGGGATGTGTTACCCCAGTTTCATGGAGGTGGTTGGCCTAGGATGGTTTTAAAAGAGAGGGAACAGACACCCAGAGGGATCGTCAACTCTCCCCAGGGCTTTGGAGTGGAGGCTGCATTACATGCATGAATGCTGCATTAAAATAATATCAAAAGATCACACCATTCCACTTAGAATCATTGTCAAAAGCATCAGTTTCTTTATACATGGTTATCTTTATCTTAGGATGTGCTTTCTAAACACAATGGGAGCTCACATGACTTCAGAACAACCAACAGCTGTTCAGTTCTGTTCTACACTTCAATGTCAGTTTACCTCTACTCAGTCATTGTTCTTTAGAAGATGAAATCAGTGGAATGGCCTTAGTAGAAAGAATTAAAAACAAGTGCTGATTTATAATTAATTAATCTTTGTTAATCATAATATAATTAACATATTTGTTAATAATAATACCATTAAATGATTCTATGAAGAACAGAGATAGAAATTAGGAATAATTAACTTCTAGTTCTGACAGGAGAACTGAAATTTATTCATTTATTTATTTTCATTATTTTCTGCCTTTTTTTTTTTTTTTGCTTATAATGTATATGAGAGATCAGCTTGAAAAAGCTATGTGAAGTCTCACTCTGTAGAATGGTCTTTCCTTAGCTTGTTTTAAACTTCCAGAGGCTTTGAAAAAAATATATAGGTTTTCCAAAAGAAATCTAAAACTGTTTGTAGTAATACAAAATCAGAGCTTCAAATTCCTGAAACGCTATTGTGTCAGCATGGGTTTTTACTTCATGATTTTGCTGTACTTTGATTTGCTCAGCACAGAGACAGTTTAATATCCCTTAATGTTTTCCCTACTGCACCTTGATATTGCTATTAACTTCTTTATTTGTCTCTTCTATTTATAATCAGAAAGGTAGAGCAACACAAATGAATTCTTCTTGTCTTTCATTTATATTGTTCAAATATTAATTACTTGGTAAGAAAACCACATTTACTTGTGTTTCGTTGGTAGAGGTTTCCTCCTTGAAGCTTCAATATTCCTGTACGTATTAATAGCACTTCTGGTTTTGCTCCTTTTTTATCACACAGAAGAAATAAAAGAGGAAGTAAATCACCCAACATTATACTTTGATATCAGCTTTGTTTCATACAAAAATCTTTCAGGTGGATCCATTCACACTTTCTCATTAGTCTGTTGAAATGCTCTAAAAAAACAAGTTGAAGAACTTGGATATTAGGCACCCTGTGGAGTGTTAGTAATTATCGTTGCCTTATAAATATTAATAATTGCAAAACTGTTCAGTAAATGCATCTCTGGTGCAAAACATACCATGGAGGGCACTGAAGGAGATTTTCCTGATTGAAAAAAGAAAGAAAAAAGAAAAAAAAAAAAAAAAAAAAAAAGAAAAAGAAAAAGAAAAAGAAAAAAAGAATCCTACAGAGATTATGCTGTGAAATCAAGAATTTCACTGAATAGCTCATTGCTTCCTTCAGGGAGAAAAAAGAAAAATGTAGAAATGTGTCAAGCACAGCTGGGTATTGGATGATAAAGAAAATTTAAAGACTAAAATTATAGCTATATCTGTCTTTCAAAGTGAAAATGAAAATGCAGATTTTTATGAAGAAATGTAGCTGATTCCATCTATAATTGGGTAGCAGTGACAGGAGTTACCAGGTAACATTCTGATTGCCTGCAGTCCCATTTCCAGCTTTGATTATGTACCCAGGGAAGCTTTTGAACTTGTACGGTAAAACTAGACCTCGGACCCCCGAGGCAGGGCTCAACACGGACAGTCTGTGCTGAGGGTGTTTTCGAGGCCGTGATTGAAGGTATCTGAACCAGTCTACCTGGACTTTCAAAACAAGTGACGTTCAGTATTTGACTCGGTACCAAATGCCGATGCTCAGGTTCCGGCTCTGCGGCGCTGCCCGGGCCGGGCCCAGGCGGTGCCAGCGGCTGCAGCGGCCCCAGCGCAGGGCACGGCTGAGCCCCTCAGCCCCGGGCGGGCGGGACAGAGCCCCGGGGAAAGCCTGGGACAGGGAGGGCAAAACGCTGCCCGGCAGCCAGGGCTGAGCCACGGGAACACAGCCGGAAACAGCCCTGCCAGCCCCGAGGGGACAGCGGGAGCAGGGACGGCGATGTCCCGGCAGACGTGTTTCTGTGAGAGAAACTGCTGGGTTTGGAGAGATATTAATCATCCGATGGTCTGTAGTAATCTAATGTAGTCTTTGAACCTTCTCAAATGAATAACAAGGAAGTTCTAGGCATGCATAAGATTTATGCAGTTTTTGCGAGATACCATCAAACTACTGAAGCAGAGTTTTTTAAGAGGTGCTGATTCTCACAGCAAATATAACCCTTGGGGAAAATCTACAAGTTCATCTGCACTTAAAACAAAAATATAATCAGGGGTTGCTACTTCTCGTGACAAGTAAATGTGTTGCTGTCACTAGAAAACAAAGGTAAATTCATGTAGACTAATATTTATTTCACTCTCATGAAATACAGAATTTGCAAAATGGTATCTCAAATGCATGTGCGATTCAATTTAAGTAATTTAAAAATATGTAAAGGGCCTTTCACTACTAGCATATCTTATTTGTTCTAAAACACAGAATTCTGTCTTTTGCTTTAAGTGTAGCCTAATTCAATATCCTTTGCTATTAAAAAATAATTTGTAGAAAGAATTAAAATGAGTATTCAAAGGCCTTGAAGCATAGCAATCTAACCACTTTAAAGCCAGTAGTATGCTTTCCTTGGAGAATTGTGCTTTCATTTCATGCATTTCCAAATGAAACACAGCTCCACACTATTAGTTGAAATGTAGATTAATGAGATTTATAAAAAATTACTTCATGAAAAACATTTATTGCAATACCGATCAAGCTGTATTTTTCTAGAGGAAGAATTATCTCAGTATCAACAAGAAAAAGCAATACAGAATTAAAACTACCAAGGAAGCCTGTGTATTTTGCTATGACAATCTGCTATGAGTTTCTAAACGAAGACATTGCACAACTGTTTCTAAAAGTCCTTCTGAGCAAAGTAATGGGTGCCCCTGTGTTCCCCCAAGGTTTCTCAGGTTCTTCTTGATTTTGGATTCCCTCCACAGCCTCTGTCCTTGTAGCCTCCCTTAAATCTCTTTAGTTTTCGAAGTTACGGGGTTGAGTTGAGAATATTTTGGTTGAGTCATTAAACACTGGCAGTCCAGTCTCTCACAGGACCAGTGTTTTCGACTCATGTTTCAACTGTCAATACCATCATCAGGATGATCAGGACACTTCTGGTCATGTTTAGACTTATGAATTGGCAGGGTTTTTGTATAGCTCAGCTTTCTATTTCACTGAAGACACAAAATATATTCAAGGTTCATTCTGATGTTTGGGAAAAGGTGTTGGTCACATTTTGTCTCTTCTGCTGTTAGAACTCCAAGGTTTTGCTAACAGCTGTGCTAAATTGGCTCATGCAAAGGGCTACACAAATTCCCACCTCACCCTCCTCTCCCTAACTGGATGTTATCTTATTGTGTCGTGACAAGTCCTCCAGAGCTGTGCCTAAAGTGGCCACAGGCCAGGAGAAGCAACACCAATGAGGAGAGTCTCACTGTAGGTGATCAGGGCAGTATGTTGGAAAAGTGAGGCTCACAATCACAGCCTAGCTCAGTTCAAGAAAAAATCTGAGCACTTGATTCCATACAGACCTCATGAGATGTGGGCAAATATTTTAATCTCACAGCTCATTCCAGAAGTCAGAGTCCAACAACTGCACCAGGTCAGAGATAGCCAAGAACACAGGTGGATAAATCCACAGTAGAGCATGTCTGCAGAGCCTGTTGGCACTCTCAGGGCCCTGCCACTAACTTTACTGTGGAGATAGAGGAAATGTCATCCATGACAGAGAGTTTTCCAAATCTCACAGAGGAAAACAGAAACAGACATAGGTATCTGTTGGGGAGGATTGTCACCCCGGTTTTTCTGATTTTTTTAAAGCCTTTTGATTGTTCATAAAAATGGAGTCAGACCTTTTAGTTACTGTACAATATTAGAAGCAGTTTCTACCTTTTTCCCACATATGTAACATAAAAAAATCCTTTGTTTTTCATTCTCTGTCCTTTGTTTGCATATTTCTAATCTGAAAAAAAATTGTAACTGACGGCTGGTCTGGCCAGTTGGCTAGGGGGTGAAAACTCCAGAAGCCAATCTTCAGCCAGACCCACAAATGTATAAAAAGTAAGAAATAAACAGGCAGAGGGCTCTCCGCCTTGTTCTCCAGCTTGGTGCAGCCTTGTGCTCTCTGAGAGGAACTCTGCCCTGCGAAATCTTTCGTCTCTCGTGTGATTGCTTTGCGTGTCCCAGTCACAGAGGATGAAGCCAGAAAGCCCTATAAATATGATTGCTTAGACTCTGAGAATGTGAAACCTGTAAGTGAGATAGAATTGAAAGTAAGTTTTGATGTTTGAGATGTCCTAGCTACTGGATGTCTGGGAAAACAGTTATGTGACCAGCTGAAGGTTACCTGCAGCCAGACCCAGAGGTCAAATGGAATGTTCTGTCTCACCCCCAATGTATGGTTCATCCCACACCTGTACCCCTCCCCTGAAGTATCAGGTATCTGTACCCCCTTGGCCCAAGTCCGGTTCCAGCCCACCTTGAAGACCCCTGATAAGGGGTCCCAAGGGGGCTGGATGCTCTCTTTGCCTGGCACCCTTCCCCGAGGTCTTTCCTCTCTTGGAATTTCCTCTCCCTACCTCTCCCTTCCCCCAACTCCCTAGGCCTTATCACAAGCTGCGCCTGGCAGCTCAAAGCAAGGCCTCATATCCTTTACAATAAACCTCATCTTCTAAAACCCAACTTCAGAGATCTCTCTTCTACATTCATCCACACCGTCCTGGATGTGGATGACCTACAGCAGAGAAGCAATTTCTACAGGTATCCTGTATCCTGTACTGCCTAAAGTGCTGTGATCCATGGTGAATCTGGTTTATGCTTCAACATATGAGACCAAAAAATTTAGATATGAAGGAAACCATATTTGGAGATGTAGTTAATATATAAAGATGACAATTCACATCAGGAAACTTAATATATTAAAGCAAAATTATTCAATATAAGATAGCAGGAAATGCAGTTTTCCAGAATTAGTGATGAAGAAATTCCTATGGTGGTGCTTTAAAACTTCAGTAATGTTATACAAATGTTTGTGGCACCTGTGGAAACAGTATTTTCTGAGAATAAAGTTTTATCTAAAACAAAAATTCTACCTGATAACATGTTCTTTAAAAACAAAATGATTTTGTTGTTGATGCATGTAAAGATGGAAGACATTTCCCATATGGGATCAGCACCGAGAAGCATTCAGCTCACAGATAGGATCAAAACAGGAATTTAAGCCTTAAAAAAAAGATTTTATTTTAAATTTTCATTTACCTCTGGAACAAATATTTTCTTATATTCTCAATAAATTTTCTCATATATTCTCTATATGCATAAAGTTCTATAGGAAATGATAAGGATTCACTAGAACCATGCAGTAATTTTTTTCCTTTGGAGAAGTAATTTACTGTGGTGATGTTGTCTGGGTCCTGCCTTCACCTACACTACCATGGCTGGGGAATTAATCGCTATAAAGCTCAACATACTACCTGGTAATTCAGACTTAATGTGTTGAGTGTAAGACTGAAGGTCAACAGCTATGACAGTATATAGGCATAAATTATTACTCCATAAATTCACATCTAAGAGAATCTTATTGTATGGCGTAAGACTGGGACATGGAAATAAAAAGACCTTTATTGGCACAAATTAGAATGACCACATTTCTTATAAATTAATGGAGAATTCTGACCTTTTAAAACCTCTGTGAGAGCATAGTGAAGCATTTTTTTCTCTAAATTATGATGACATGACTCTGGATTCACTTTAGAGATACCCTGATGGCGTAGTACACTGTTCAGTATAAATTCTTCATGCTGAGAAGTATCTGAAGAAATATAAAGATAAGGAAACCAGATAAAATATTCAGAGCTGAAAATACTGCTGCCTACATAGCAATTAAAATGTTTGGCCTTTCTCTAGAATACTCCTACAAAATGAAAAGTAAAATGAGATCTCATATTGGTATAAAAATAGTATGATTAAAACCCCTTGACTTGTGTAAAGAGATTCAATTCAATAGCGTCAATTAATTTTAATATTTCCTGTGTCCATATTGATTATATATAATAGAATATTCTGTATTTTGGTATCCATTTAAGGCTTTTGTGAGTGTTGTGTCATCTTCGTTTTCTATTCCACTTCATTATATTAATATATCAATAGGACTTATTGTATTTACTTTCATGTTTTTAACTGTACTGCACCAAAAGCTGTTAGATAATAAAAAGAATCCTTATGTACCAACTTGGTTTGACAAGTAAGATTTAGTCTCCCATTCTATGAAGAAGGAACAGAACATTTGTAACAAAATGCTGATCGTTGGCAAGAGATGATGCTTCAGTATTGACTGTATCTGGGCTGATAATGGCTAAAAAGTGCAGATGTCTGCTGCCTTAGTCTCCCAAAAAAGGAAGAAACACTACATATGAGAAGGGACAAAGGTATATTCAGTATTCATCTTTCCTTGGACTTCTGAAGACAGTCTGCAGCAATCAAATCTGGCCACTGTCTGAAAAAAAAAGTCACCCAAGACCTGAGTCCTGACAGAACTATGAACTTCTGCTATCAAACAGTGTGGTGTCCTTAGGGCTGGACTTATTGAAGCCTTGCTTTACTTTTCTGATACTCCCAACAGTAGCATTACATGTAGGTCTTCCAAAAATCTGGCATCTGGAATTCTGCTTCCTCTGGCAATGAATCATCTGGCCAGTGGGCTAAAATGGCTACAAATGCAGCACAGACTGAAGCGTAAACCACTAGAGGAATCTTTGTGCCCTGGTAACCGTGAGCCTAGATCCTAGAGCAGTATTCAGCTCTATATCCAGACACACAAGTTTAGATACATACAGTATAAGTTTTAGCAGGCTAGCTGCTTGTTACAGATGCAGATCTTGTCAACCATGGACAATGGGGAATTGCTTATCTCACCCTAACTTAGATGTCTATATTTGACTAGTTCTCTTTGCTTCATTGACTGCGTTAACTCTCTATTGCTGTTGGACTGCAGCAGGAGCTTAGACACAATTAGTTCTTATGCAATTGTCTGCAATGCGGACACATAAACATAGGTGAATAGGTGATGGAATCTCGATCTCAGCCACCTTGTTTCAGTCAATATTGGCCATCACCTACAAAAAAGACAAAATTAATTAGATTACCTCTCAGGCAGGGTAGACTAAGGACCACAGCAAATATTGAACTACTCTGTTTTAAATATGACAAGCTTTTTTTTTCTATTTTGTATGAACCAATTTTTTTTCCTGAACACTGAGGTGGTATAGTTTTATTGACATATGCAAGAGACTATCATACACAAGAAGAACTGATAATATATTTTCTATTCTGTAGCAATGCTTAAACTAAGAATTCTTCTCTTGTAATTTCTGCTTTTTAAGATGTTTAAGGTGTTCCCTAAACAAACAATATTGCTCCCCAAAAGACTTGTATCAATGAAACCGAGGGTATTCTTCAAATATGACAACAAAAATTTACAGTTTAACTTGGTAGCATTTACTGCAAATTTGCAATTCAGAAAGTGATCTTAGTTCTCTTTGAGACAATGAAGGATCTAAGTATCTGCCTGACACATTTCTCATGGGACATATTTTGACTTTACTGTCTAAATAGATTAAAATGTTATATCCTTCAGCATTCATGTATGAGGTTTCAGCAGGAGACTTTCAGTTAAGTGCTGCCATAGTTTTAAAAGCATAGGTTTCAAAAGTGAGACAGTAAGATAAGAGATTAAGTTCCTCAGACACAGAGCATATAATATCTCTGTTACATTTAATTTTTGAATTTTTGCTAAGTGACATTAAACAGCACATAAATCTTTCCAGAGGTTCTGTCTGTATGTGCACAAGGATTTGTGTGTAAATATCTGAACCTATCCCAATATTATATTGTACAATATTAACAGAAGAATATTCATCTTCCCAGTAGCTGTTTTGGGACATTTAATTATCTGCTGTAACACAGATTTCCTCTGCAGCTTTGGGCAAGACACTCATCTCTATGCTTTAATGTGCTACCTGTAAAATGGAAATCATATTTCTTTCCTGCAGAGTAATTAGGGGGCATAAAAACTGCAAGACTTTCACTGAAGATATTTTTACATGTCTGATCTATAGCAACCTGATACTTTCCAATGTGCAATACACTTTACAGCGAAGAAAAAATAAAGTTATAATGCACAAATATCTCATCTTTAGACTGGTTAAGTTCATCCTCTCAAAATTCAGTTATGACGGATTTTTAATGTGTGTTCCCATGTTCAATAACACATTTCAAAAAAAGCCAAAAAAAAACCCCCACCCCAAAACACCAGTTACTTTTTTTCTGGGTTGTCATTAAGGTTAAGAATTTAAGTGTAATGATGCAGACTTTTACAATAGAAAACCTTAATACCTCCAAGCATTGAACGACTCTCTGAGCAATTGGACTTTTGAAAGGGCGCACAAGAGGAATGCTTTCAGAAAAGGATTTCACAGCTATTTCCTCGATACAAACAAAATAATATGAAAATGTATTTCAGGTACTGGAATAGCTTACAAAGATAGATTCAAATCTGCAAACACATTTCATATTCAGAACTGCATATAGTTATACTACATCTATATGAATAGCCATTTAAGAATGAGGATAGAAAGATATGCTGTAAGAAAATTAATTCCTGGTGAATATTCCTAAGCTGTTTCTTGTTGTCATACCAACACACAGAGCTATCTTCTTAACTTCTGTATATCAAGACCACACAGATACTTTTTCCTTTCAGATCATCTGAAGTTCCCTCTTCTTGCTCCTCAACCTCATCTCTGCCAGTGGCATCCCACAATTCTTCCTTGTCTTTATCTTTGCTTCTAGCTCTTGCATTTATTATTTTATTCTCTTCCCACCCCACATTGGAGATGAGGTTATTTTTTGATGCTTCTCCAGCACATTCCATTGACACAATCAAAAGCTAGACTGAACTTTATACAGAGTTCAGCAGGGAATCACCCATGTCAATAGAGAAGTTTTAATCGATTATTGCATCCCTGAAATGTTCCGCTTCTCTGTAAATCTGGAGCTACTCTTTAGACAGACCATGACTTTGGCAAATTAATTTACCAAGTTCTTAGAAATGTGATTATCCACTTGATACTTTATCTAAGCAACTAAAAGTGATATTTTATAATGAAAAATGTCAAACAGACTTTGAAACAGACATAATTTGCTATACTTTCTTCTAAGATAAAGCACTTTGCAATATGCACTTCATAACTTTACTTTTAGGGAATTATGCCCTATTTAGCAGATGGAGGTAGGAGTGTCAGCTTGCTGAGGACTGAGTACACAGACCATAAGCATGTGTTGTTGAATGGAGCACCCAAGACTGCATGTAGGCGCAGAACAGCCTGAAAACTGCTTCTGTTTTGAAAGAGAGAGAAGCAAAACCAACCAGAAGATGCTACTGACAATAAAGATTAGAAAAAAATAGAATGCATGCATGTGTATTTGCCTACAGTTTTTGAATTTCTACCTATATTAACTCAATTTAGTTTTTAAATGTTGCTCAAAAAGCAAGAACTTGAAATTTTTGCATGGAGAAATATTATCAAGTTTGTGACACTTCACCAAGGAAAATAATTCCAGTTTCCAATACTGCATGTTATAATGCATTTATATTGCCAAAATACAGCTATTTAGCTGTTCAAAATTTATGAAAACCTGTCTGTTGATTAAAAATCTATGTATGACTCCTTGAAAATACTTGTGGGAAATCCATCAGAAAAATCATTCTTTGTTTGGAAGATTGTGTCTAATAGATTTTGTCCAGTTCCTCAGAAGTAATGAAGCTTTTATCTGATGACATAGTGTTGTCATCACTCAGTCAGTTTCTAATTAAAAAATATTTTCAAGGTACTCCATTCAATCGAGACAAACTATTCGTGCCCATGCTTTCATCACAAGCAACTGATTTCTCTTTACTCCAAACTTCCTTCTAATGACTTTCATAATATAAGGTGCAGCATACATACATCAGTCTGTTCATCAAGATTTTTTTTTCTTCTCCTTTTTCTCTGCCAAACTGTCAATCCGTTAGTTTTCAGGTTTGAAACTTTGCTTACTGAAGTTAATGCAGCCCCTTAGTCATCAGATTTACTTCCCAGTAGCATAATAGCTCGGTCTCACATTTGTATGTTCCCTCTCTGTTCTTTCCTCCAGGTCCTTTTCTTCTGAGTTTAATCAATGACTTCTGGTACCTGCAATTTTGGAAATTTTATTTTCCTGTAATATTGTGTGAAGTTACTTGATTGAGTAAAATCTCCTCAGAGGCATGTAGACGACCCACATAATAGTAATGAAACTATATCATAGATATCAGAAGGCAGAATCTATCTCCCAATTTTGACCTCACTTTCATTTAATATATTGTTCTGAGGCAAATATTAAGGGAGATAGTGCTAAGAACAGCTTTTGTATAAGATTCAGGAAAGGTACTTTTAGGACACACATCTTACATGACAGGCAGCCCATACAGACAAATTGCTAACAGAAATTCAATTTTCTTCCAAAATTTTAACTTAAATTGCAAAATCCAAGTTGCTGTACTATTTTTTCCCCAGAACAAAACAATAATACCATACGTGTTTAGGTAAATAGAATTTCTGTAGGGAAGTCACTTATTTAAATGTTTGCTGACATATAAATGCACACTTTAAATTTCAGTATTTAGTGCAAACTCTGATAAAAATATCTTACACAGAATGTCTCTAGCACTTCAGGGATGATTTTGATATAGGAAAGGAATCTGACACTCAAAGGTACCTGATGAATATTTTTTCACTTAAAGAGAAGGACTTTGAATATATGGGAAATGAATATATGGGAAATATGTTATTTAAAGGGCTATAAGACAGAAGCTGGTCTGCAACAATTACTGCGTTTGAAATTTTTAGTGACCTTGTACATGAGAGTGAAATTGTTGGTGGATAAGAGAAGAGCAACTGATATCATCTACTGGCACTTGTGCATAGCATTTGACATCCTTGTCTGTAAACTGGAGAGACATAGATTATCCACTTGGTAGATAATAAATTGGCTGTGTGGTCACATTTAAAAAATTACAGTCAAATCTCAGTGTCCAAGTGGGGAGTGTGATGAGTGGTGTTCCTCAGAGATCCATATTGGGACCAGTGGTGTTTAATATCTATGTTGTTGACATGGACAGTGAGATTGAGTGCAGATTTATTGACAGTCCCAAAATCTGTTCACTGACATGCTGGAAGGGAGGAATGCCATCCAGAGAGAGAGGCCTCAGAGGCAAGCCTGTGTGAACTTCATGAAGTTCAACTAGGAAAGTGCAATATCGTGCATGTGGGTCAGGGCAGCCTCAATCACAAATCCCAAACTGGGCAGAAAATGGTTTGAGAACAGTTCTGCAGAGAAAGACTTGGATGTGTGACTTGAAAAGAAATTCAACATGACCAGATAAGGTCTGTTTTCAGACCAGAAAGCCAACCATATGTTAGGATGAATCAAAAGAAACCTGACTAACAGGTCAAGGGAGGTGATTCTCCCTCTCTGCTCTCCACATGGAGTACACAGTGTTCAGCTTTGGGGCCACCAGCCTAAGAGGGTTGTGGATATCTTGGAATGAGTCCAGAGGAAGGCCATGAAGATGGTCAGAGAGCTATGAAGACAGACTGAAAGAGTTAGGGAAGTTCAGCTTGAAAAAGACAAGGCTCTGGAAAGACCTTAGAGCAGCCTTCCAGTACCTTAAAGGGGCCCAAAAGAAAGTTGGAGAGTTTTGACAAGGACATGTAGTGACAGAACAAAAGGGAATGGCTTCAGACTGAAAGAGAATAGGCTTACATTAGATATAGTGAATGAATTTTTACTGCAAGGATGATGAAGTACTGGGTTAGGTTGCCTAGAGAAACTGTGGATGTTCTATCCTTGGAGGTGTTTAGGGCAGGTTTGGATGGGTCTTTGAACAGCCTGTTGTAGTTGAAGGTGTCCCTGCCCAAAGCAGTGGGGTTGGAACTAAATGGCCTTTAAGTTCCCTTCCAAAAAAACCTATTCTATGATTCCATGTTTCTATGATATTGAGCCATGACACCAGACTAAGAAATTCTGCTCAGGTGTTTTTTTTTTGTTTTTTTTTTTGTTTTTTTTTTTTTTAATGTCTGTAAACATATATGTGTTCTTTTTATGGTTTTAATGAGGGGAAAAGTCTGTCTTCTTTTGCCATACCACAAAAATTACATTTAATGTTAATCTTTATGAAACTACAGTATTGAATTAATTTCAGGAGATTCCCTCATAAGATTGAATACATTTCTAAAACTATAAAAACTGATTGTCTTTGTAAGAAATGTAAGGATTTATAGTACAACTGCAATGGTGTGCCAGGAAGAGAGAGTTCAATCCTTATTTGCAACATTAACTATGTCAAAATTATTATCAAGGGACCATTATTCTTCTACTTTTTTTCTGTCTATTGTAGTCAGAGGCTACATTTTATTTGCTGTCCAGTAACTTCTTCAGTCATTATTAGAAAAGATGATGTTATAAACTATTAATTTTGACCAGCTGAAAGAGTTTCTTTTTAACAACTTCCAATTACTCTTTATTCCACTCTCTACTCGTAGAAGATAATGTATTAATTTCCTTTTATCCCCAGTGATAGAAAGATTCTGCTTAACAGTACTTAGCAGTTAGATTGAATCATAGTAGTAAAAATGGAGGAGATTCATTAAATTACTCAATTTATTTCTACACAAAAATAAATTTTTTAGGAATAATATAAAATGACAGAATAGTGTGAGTTAAAAATAGCCTTTAAAGATCATGTAGTTCAACCATTTTCTACGGCCAGGAACACCACTCAATAAATCAAGTTGCTCAAAGCCCCATCCAGCCTGACTCAGAACTCTTTTGACGATCCAGCATTCACAGCTTCCCTACTGCCTCACCACCTGTATCATAAAAAATTTCTTCTTTGTGTGAAATCTAAACCTACTCTTAGTGAAAAGCCTGTTTCTAATCATATCCCTATCTTTCATCATGTATTTCAACATGTCTTCCAGAAAGATCTGTTCCATGATGTTATTGGGCGTGTGTTGTAGTGTGTTAATTTGGTTTATATTATATTTCATTTTTATATTGTGTTTTGTAATGTTTCTTCTGTTTCCTTGGAAAATGCATCACGAAGTTTGTCCCTGCTCCTCTGCCCCGCCCATCCTCCCACGCTGGAATGTAACCCAATTCTGTTCCAATCCCACCTTGTCTCTGATTTGGTAGTGGCTTGTCCCTGCCTCTAGGCCCGTCCCCCCTGGGAAAAAGCCCTCGGACGGCCAGGGGCTCTCTCTCTTGCACCAGGGACAGGGACCGGACTGAGATCCGGACTCTGCAGGGCAGGACCCCTGAATAAAGCCGTGATTTCCCCCGCAGAGCAAAGAACAGACTCTTTCCTTTTGCCATTGATGGATGCCTGCTCTCTCTATACGAGGTTTGCAGCCTCTGGGTATCTTTTACCCTGGGAGGAAGATTGCTTCTCAAGGGGTTTCTCTCTCAAGCTAGCTGAAACAGACCACGGGATCCAATGGAAGAGAGAGAGCCGCTTCAGGCATGGAGGTGAGGATGATTGGTCAATACTTAGCAAAGTCATCCTCCTTTTTGGCACTTTTTACTCTTTTTTACCCTTTTTGTAACCAGGTGTAATGATACATATTTTCAAAATGTGTGAACAAAAAGTTTAACTGTTCATAATGCACTCATAATCAACCTTAAATATTTCTCTTGCACTCAATTTCAAAATGCATGTTTGGATGTCTAATCAGGGTAATACATTTAGAAAACAATACCAAAACCCCCCAAATCTAATTAAGCATCTGGCTATAGAAAACCTCCAGTGGTCAACATCTTCATTATGTCAACTTAACTTAGGTATGCCTTGCATGCTTCTTCACTGTCACGTAAGAAAAATGTGAATTATTAGATATATTCTTTATCTCTCTGAGATTTCTTTTAATAGCTGTGGGATGAGGTATTTCTTTATGCAACCAGACAACCGCCAATGGCAAAAGGAAAGAGCCTGCTCTCTCTCACCAGGTAGGATATAACAGCTTTATTCTGGAGTCCTTTCCCCATGGACACCGGCGCCAGAGAGAGCTAGGCTCCTCCCATACCGGCACTTTTTCCCGTGGGGGAAAGGCCTAGAGGCAGGGACAAGCCACTGCCCAATCAGGGACAAGGTGGGAGTGGAACAGAGTTGGGTCATGTTCCAGTGTGGGGGTTGGGTGCAGCCGAGCAGAACAAACAACGTGATACAGTTTCCAAGGCGAAAGTGAAAACATTACAAATCAGATGAAACACAATATAAACCCAACTAATGCATTACAACATTTCCCCTTTTCTTATTAAATTGAGAAGGAGGAAGGTTCAGTTTGTAGGAGATGATCAGAATTCAGACCTTGAGTACCTTTTAAGTTGGAGAAGATGAAAATGACATCTAGTGCAGATAAACTGTTCAGAAAAATACTGTTAAGGGAAGATGATAATTAGAAGGAGAGGGTTTGGTGCTTTCTCCTCCTCCAGGCAGCACTGGCCACTTGTGGGGCCTCTGCACGTGGCTTTGCAGTTTTAGGGATGAAAGGTTTCACCCACTCAGCTCACATCCACTTGGGACCTGGAGGAGTGGACACATAGGTGTACCCATGACCCCAGGTGACCTGATCATGAGGACTTTTTGTTTCTCTGGTTGCTGGATCCTTTACTATCATATCCGGTGACTTTTGCTGAAAGGCAGAACTGGTTAAAGCAGGATTATTTAGTTTAACACTTACGTTTTCTAGTTTCTTTGAAAATTTCCCTTTGGACCTTTGGGAACTCCCGCCCCCATTCTCCTGAAAGTCCAGAAATTGCTTCTTCAAAGGGCATTGAGATACCCAATGTCCAGCCTGATCGCACAGGAGACACGTTGTTCCTCTCTTGGGCGATGGCTATGGCACAGGTACAGGAGGCACGATGTCTGCAGCAGCAGCTTTTTTGTGGCAGCTTGACTCTGGAACTGTGGTTTTGATAAGCTTTTATGAAGGGAATCTTCCTGGCACACACCTGGAGCATGTCATGTAAAGCTGGAGCTGGTTCTGTGGACAGGCTGAGGATAGCTGCCTTGCACTGTTCGTCTGCATCGGCCGGAGCCATCTCCTCCAGGACCTGTTCTTGGGCTCCTTCATTCTTAACCTGTAACTCAATAGCTTGGGTTAATATCTCCACAAATGTTGCAAAAGGTTTTGAGGGAAGCTGCTTTATTTTACTGTAAGGTTGGAAAGACTCATTGGGCTGGACCGCTAATCAAATTGGCAAATTCTGTTTATCAACAGCCGTTTCAGGATTTTGTCAAAGCTCCAGAAGTAAATCTTTTTGGACGTCAAAGGGAACTGTAGTATTCCTTGCTAAATTTGCTTTTAAACAGTTGCAAAAGTATTCTCTTTCATATCCCAATTTGGCCTGAGCTTTGCATAAATCCTGAATCGCTTGTTGGGGGAAGGGGTCCCAATTACTGTGGACAGCACTCCCTCTTTTTGACTGTTGATATGTGAAAGGGGTGGCAGAAAAGCTGGGATCACTTTCTGCTTCTGGGTTTCGGGCTCCCCCCACTCCCTCCGGGGCATGGGAACTGGGACTGTGGGTGGGGAAACCGTGGGAACCAGGGGCAGGGAGGTGCTGAAGGCTTGGGTCACACAGGGAGGAGTCAGAGGGTGGAGGTTTGAGGGTACGGGGCAGAGTCAGAGGAGAGAGCAGTGCCAGGGGTGGCACCGAAGGGAAGGAGGGGTCTGGGGAGAAGAGATTGCAAAAGGGATTGCGGGAAGGAGGGACAGACAATGGGAGAGGCTCCTCGTGGCTTGGGAGCACATGGCTTCGGCCATTTTGGACAAAGGAATCCCCTCCATCTTGTGACCCCCCCACCTGGGGACCACTAAGATGGAAGGTTTGAGCACTCGGACTGCCTGCAAAGGTACAAGCTGGGGAAAATTCACAAAGCACTGGCTTTTTTCCCTTTTCATCTTGCTTTTGCAATGCAAACTTAATTTTTAAGCTATAAAAAGCAAAATTTGCATTTTCTTTATTATTAGAGGAGCCAGATTCAACTATTTTATTTGCTACAGCTTCCCAAAATTCTGGGAAGCTTATTTGCTCTAATGATACATCTGAAAATTGAGAAAATATATATCGAGTTAATTTTTTCAACTATTTCTTTGGACAATGGGCCCTGCCATTTTCCAAGGCACTTAAAATTTGATAATAGACTCTTTTTTGAGACACAGAGAGCCTAGCACCCATTTTTGGCTCAGATTTTAAGTTTCTGTGTCCCCTTTAACTGCGACTGCGGAACCGAAAGTTAAAAAACCCTCGCTGGAGAGAAAAAAAAGCCAAAAGGGGAAGCAGTTACCTTTTACACCCCACCCCAGGCTGCCGGAAGGAACGTGCTATTAAAGCACCCTGAAGGTTTACTCTGAAAGCAAAAACCTTCCCCGAAAGGAAAAAAACCCTTCTCCCTGAGGATCAATGCCTCTTAAAAAGATTTTGTCTTAGAAAACCAAAAGTGGTACTCACCAAAATTCCAGCGTTCCTTTCCTTTCTTTCCCAATCACTCCTTTTGCCTGAGACTGACCCTTTTTGGTGCAAAAAGAACTTCCAGTCCCGGATCCCAAGATCAGTTTTCCATGAACATGTGGTCACTCTCTCTGGGAGCAGCCTGCCGGTCAGGGGCTTTTTCGCAGCACTCCGATGGGATTTTTGGGTCCAAAGGAGAAAACTGCAGCCCTGGCTTGTAGAATCCTGTGTTTCAGAGACTCCACAGCAAACGCCAAGCCTGAAGGGTCTGTGTCTCTGTGTAGGTGGGCTACGTTTCGTGACTCACGTACCTGCATGAGTTTCTTTGGCCACGTGCTCCCTGAGTGGTTCTTCCAGCTTTCTGGGAACCTCCTGTGGCTTCGAGCCGCATGTTTGGTGCCAGATGTGGGATGAGGTATTTCTTTATGCAACCAGACAACCGCCAATGGCAAAAGGAAAGAGCCTGCTCTCTCTTACCGGATAGGATATAACAGCTTTATTCTGGAGTCCTTTCCCCATGGACGCCGGCGCCAGAGAGAGCTAGGCTCCTCCCATCCCGGCGCTTTTTCCCGTGGGGGAAAGGCCTAGAGGCAGGGACAAGCCACTGCCCAATCAGGGACAAGGTGGGAGTGGAACAGAGTTGGGTTATGTTCCACTGTGGGGGATGGGCGCAACAGAGCAGAACAAGCAACGTGATACAGTTTCCAATGGGAAAGTGAAAACATTACAAATCAGATGAAACACAATATAAGCCCAATTAATGCATTACAACAAATAGCCATCCTGTTTCTAAATTCAGGTTTGCTGCTTACTGTTAAAAGTCCCATCAACAGAATAGCATTTGCACCACAGGTTACATACTCTACTTGAACTTTGCATGTGGAGTCGCTAACATGGTTAATAGAACTATTTTAAGTGCAAATGCTTGTCATAAAACATAATGCAATGTGACCAGTGAAATACAAAAAACCCATTCCCCTCTGCCCATATTTATACTATGATAAATAGAAGTCAAAATCCAGAGCGAGCTGATCGTAGCAAATAAATTGGCTGATATCCAAACATTTTAACACAATTTGTTTAAATAAAATAACTGTCCTTCATATTAACAAGAGCCAGTCAGCTATGCCTCAAAACACTGAGACATTCACTGTTTCCAACCATCATCCACGTTCTATTTTTTCAACCCAAAGTCTCATTACTGTTTGAATGTGTGTCTGAGCATTTCAACAGTCTTGTTACTCATGACTTTGGCTAACCATTGGAGAACATTCCCTGTGCTTCCAACCAGTTAGTTTATATTCCTCATGGTCATGGCCAGCCACCTCTAATGTGGACGGATTGTGCCCACAAACAACAGTAGACAGGGCAATAGTTGGATCAGAATCTATTTTGCAGGACTCTTTCACACACATATTGAGCTATGAGTCATGCCAAAAAAATCTAGATATGACACTTGTATTCTTCACACACACGTTACATGAATATATTTCTAAAGAATGTCTCTGATATTGCAAATCCCATGTGATACTTTTTTAGACACAATTGAAGGCCCATCAATTTCAGAAGAGCTGAGATTCAAGTTTTCATGTTATCTAGAAAATGGATTTAAGAGGACAGACATTTAAAAATGTAAAATCTACCTGCTAAGCAACAGCTGTATCCTGAAAAATGGTTGTCAAGATATCATGTGTGTCTCTGGAATGCAAATGTATACAATAATAAATTACTAAATTTCTAAAAAGCATAGTTGGCAAAGCATGGGGTAAAACATGCTATTTATCATCATAGTCAAAAAGAAAGGAAACACTGACAGATGAGTAAAAGGCATACTACAGCTAATTAACAGTAATGTAGATTCCTTTTGAAATTAATCATGCTGAATCCAGCTCTTTTACTGACAGTAAAGAACTTGGAAATGCAGACTGGCAGGTCATCTAGGGGGTTGTATGCTAGGTCTTTGATTTTTTTAGAAACCAATGAACCTTTGTTTTCATAGTTTGTTAAGTGGTAGTGAAGCACTGTCAATCATGGGTATTATGCAGTCATGTCACAATTTCTCTGTCTGCTGAGGTTTTTTCCTTTCTTGAACCCTTTCCTCTATGAACAAACCCATATTGTATTATGATTTTTGTCTTGGTGTTCTGTGTACACCTGGAAGCGCTGGCCCACAGGCTAGCTCACAGAGTCCCTCACCACGGCTCACGCGCTCTGGGTCGGGGCAGCTCGTTGCACAAGCCACCTCCTCCCTGTGGGTACGCGGTTCCCCACACCCAGCGTAGGACAAGCTGTTCTTGGCAACTACGGCGATGGTGAGAAGGAGGACTCTCGAGCAGGGTAAAAGGCTTTGTTGTAGGGGAGCGTTGACGGGAGCTCCACGCCTGATCACTGCTGCTCCAGAGAGCCCCGAACAAAGGACTAACATGAGCTTATAAATGGGGGAGGACCAAGGGGGGGGTAACAAAGCAACAACCAATCAACATAACTTGGTGTGGAACCAGGGGTGTAACCAGGAAACAGGGGAACCAGTCACAGGCAGGGAGTAGGGGATTTCCCAGGCACTAGCCTATCACTCGACGCCCTCCCTGGAGCTTTCCAGAACCCAGGGAAGGGCTCCGAAGTGATAGACAGGGCACCCAAGAGGAGAGAGAGGGGATTGACATGAACAGGTGTAGGGTAGGGTGATTGACAGCTAACAGAATGGTTCTATAACAGGCATAGGGGAAAAAACATTAAGGAAAACAGGGGGTACATGGAACGAACCATTACAAAGAACTTCTTATAAAAATACAAAACTGCTTACATAACATACTTAAGAATTTAATAAAACAATTCTCGCACCACCACATCTTTTCTAGTCAAGCAATTGTAGTGATTACTGCATGCAAAACAACTGCTTTTATGGCATATAATTTAAGACTTCTTATTTTAAGTATCTTATTCCAACACAACTGGGGAAGTGGAAAAGAAATCCCAAGATTTTTAGAGATTTTGATGAATTAATACACAAGTTCATGAAAGTCAACTGCTTGGCACAATCTACACAAGTCTTTTTGTCAGCTGAGGTCTTAGTATTTCTACTTCCACTGAAGTGATGTGAAGCAAACAATTATTGTAGAACTCAGTGATAAACTGCACTGTCACATTCTTTACACTATTGCAATTGAATAGACATTCACAAATTATACTATGGTGAACAGTATACCTTTCTTCCCTTGTTACAATATCACAAATGGGAACACCAGCTGCTTTACTTTGTAGCCAAATAATGAACTAGAAGAAAATGTCTCCTTAACAACATGACTGTGGCATAAGAATGTAATCAGGAATTATTAAACAGACCTGATTTGCCCTTGTTCTGCGTCCTCTATACAGATAAGTAAAGTTAATATAGAACAGGAACAGTAATCATAAAATATGCTGAGTTAGAACAGTTCCATCAGAATCATTGTTGTGATATGTCTTGCAATGATATCAGCAAGGTCTTTGAGGATTCTTAGATTAAGTCTGTCAGGGCCCATAGATTTATAGGAATCCAGCTAGTGCAGCAGATCCCATACAAATTCAAGATCAACTGGGAACTGATCATTCTCATAGCCATGGGTCCTCCAGCTCAAGGCACTGAGACATTCTTGTTCTGTCATCTGTGTTGAAGACAGAGGAAAAGAAAGCATGAGACAGTTCCGCCTTGTCTGTAACCTTATTTACTCCTCCTGTAATGGGCAGATGTTATTTTTACACTGCCTTTTGGAGTTAATATATTTGGAAAAACTCTTTTTATTGACTCCACATTTCTGGCCAGTTTCATCTCCAACTGAGCTTTGGTTGTATGAATTTTCACCCTATGCTTTACCTCAGCAACATGCCTTTTGCAGAACCCTGTGGGATTGTTTTAATTTCCTGATAACCATTACAGTTCTGTATTGTTCTGCTCAGAAATACAAGGTCTGCATGAATGGAGATGAGTAATTTTTAAAATTAAATGAAGATAACCCATTTTTCAGGAAAAAAAAAAAAAAAAAAAAAAAAAAAAAAAAAAAAAAAAAAAAGCAGCAATCTTAATTGTACTGAAAACCAACATCAACACAGGCAAAATACTCCATATGTTCCTGAAGGTCTATTAAAACAATTACTTTATCTCAAGATGGACCATACCGTTTTGTGAAAAAGTATTAATAGAAACACTATATAATGAAGAAGGAAAAAGCCTACATTTAATTCAAGTAATTCTTCATCTAAACCAGTGAAGATTAAAGTCTTCTTGGTTTGTGGGCTAAATAGCATAAAAAGATAAATATTTCATAACCTAACAAAAATTTTTGAGACATCCGGTAATATGTTAGTTGTTATAACGTAGATAAAAGTTGTAATTTCTTAGAATAAGAAAGATATTATATTGATAATCTCTACAGACAATATTTATGAGGATGTTCAGATGGTTTACAGGGTCTGTCGTACATCCCACAAATCTTTGACATTTTGCCAGTGCAGCAATATACTTCAGCCAGGATTTGAAATCAGTTGCTGAGTAGCACAACCCACCGTGTCAAAGTAATTATTTTTAATGAGTTTATGCATTTTGCATTGTGCTAGCCATTCCTTGTCATGCTCTTGGATTATTAATGCAATAGAAAAGAGGCTATTAATCTTGGTAATAAAATGTTTGAATACAGAATGAACAAACTTATGTACAGCAGAAACCATAAAGAAGTTAATGGGCCAAATTTAGCATTGGCTTAATTCCACTCAAGTTGCTGGAAATAAGCCAGGTCTCAGTCTGAGTTAATGAATTTTGTACTACGTTAGTGAATTTCTGTCATACCTCTGACTTGGTATAATTTATTGTATTTTAAACAACAAATGGCATTCCTTGCTGAGTGCACTACTGGTTTTTGTCTCAGCTATTCATGTAAAAGCCATTGAGTTGATACTGAAGTGCTTTTCATCCATGTACACAGTGACAAAGCAAATACCCAGTGAGATAGGAAAGGGTATTTTATTAAAGTATCAATTATGATGAATAGGAAGAAACATTAAATAATTGTAATGACAGATTCTGTGAAAAACCAAATTGTTAATGAAGTTAAAAAAACCCACACACAACTAAACCGTAGAGAAATGGAGCACAGCTTTTAACCACTTCATAAAGAATTGTGGCCACTTTATAAGAATTAATGATCATGCTCAGCTTTACCTGTGGCAAATAAAATATATTATGGGAGAATTTTGCACTAAATTAACTGTTAATAAATGTCTAAGGAGTAAAACTTCTGCTTAATTACTTAATAAACAGGCATAAACACATTTCAAGTGGACTAAACACATAGTGAACAGTCATCTCTTGTGACAAGAGCTGTCTAGATTCTATAGAGGGTAAAATAAAGTTCCCTGTTTATTCTGTTAGAGGAAGAAAGCAATTTTTTTTTTTTTCCAAATAATTTTTTTAATTTCTTCTCTGGACAATCTGTCCCAATAGCTCACCACTCTCTCATTCTAAAAAAAAAATCCTTCCTTATATCCAGTATAAATCTACTCTTCTTCCATTTAAAACATTGCCCCTTGTCTTGTCGTTAGATGTCCTAGCAAAAAGTCTTTATTTGTATTTCTTGTATTCCCCCTGTAAGTATTCAAAAACTACAATAAGGTCTTCCTGGAGTCTTCTTTTTTGTGAGACCATATGAGTGGCCTTACAGAAATCCAAGTAAATTATGTTACTGACTCTTCCCTTGTCCAGTGATGCAGTCACTCCATTGTTGAAGGACATGATTACTCAGACATGTAATTTTTGATTTGCCCTTGGTGAAACCATCTTGGCTCTCTCCTGTTTTCCATATGCTTCATCATGTCTTCCAGGATGACCTGTTTCATGTCACTGGGTCCAACGATCAGCCTTGCTGATGAGCAGTTCTCAGGGTTCTCCTTATCATCCTTTTTGAAAGTGTTTACATTTTCAAATATTTTCAAATATCATTTTACACTATTCCATTTTCTTCAGTCATTGAGGCTGCCTCCGGACTGCGCTGACTTTCAAAAAGTCACTCAGCATGCTTTTATGCATCCTGGAGTTTTGAAAAGACATATATTCAAAAGATGATCATGGAATTTGAAGCAGAAAATATGGGAACCATTGTTCTTTTACATTGTCTGTCAAATGCTACCTTCAGTTATTCATAGTATTTTTATTATCTTACAGATAATGAAACTTGTGAAAAAAGTTTTTACATATGAAAGGATTTCACGTGTTGTGTGCTCTTTATTGGCATATTCATAGACAGTGCTGCCAAATATGCAGACACACTCATAAACAAAGCTACTTTTTTGCTTCATAGAACAAAACAATTATGTTTGCAATAAATACAGCCAATGACCCTTTACATTGTGAACAGGCAGCTCTTTTTTTTCAAGGCTGTCAATCTAAATGTCCTTATTAATCTTGCTTTTGTATATTCAATTACTAACTCAGCTTCACATCATTTCACCTGCTCTTTTAAATTCAGTATAATGGAATTTTTATGAATATATTTTTTGTCTTTGAAAAAATAAATGTTATTTTCTATTTATCTATTCAATAAGAAATTACATGGAAGTTGAAAGCATTTCAGGAAAGATTCAGCTTCTATCAAGCTTCAGGTACAGATATTAAGCGATGTTAAATTACAGATAAAATTGCAACATGAGGTTGCAGGTTTGCCATCCACTACTATCTTTAATGCCATTTATAAAGTAATTATCAAATACATGAGATTGGTCAGTCTCTTTAATAAGGCCTATTGCTCACTCCTTCAGCTTTATTTCAGGTAACTGATAAGCTACCCATTTTATTTTTATTTTATATAGCCAGCTTCGTTACTCAAGGGAACAACCTCCTGCAGCACTCTGAGTTTTCTTTGCACTGCAATATGTTACTCAGCCACCTGCTTTTGCAGGAAAAGTGTGAGAGTTAATGCATTTTTTAAATAGAGTTCCTGCCCAATGCATATACTTGTCCATACCATCTCTCTTCCATCCATCAGTGATCCTCTGAAGTGTGGCACAAATTATTTCCCAGCTTCTGCCTATGTTAAACATATTAGCAGATATAGTTCTCTTGGGAGATCCCGTTCATGATATTTTATCTGTGTTATTTCCTTTCCTTAAGAAAATACATCAGGTTAAGTTTTTGGCCATACAGCATCATGACATACAGCACTATGTCTTCAGCATCACACATCCTGGTAAAACAAGCAAAGGATTTATTCCAGAAGATTTAATGTCAACTACAAGGCTAGATATGAAAGCTTATAAATATAATAAGTAGTGTAATTACATTTTAAAAATAGTTATTGAGGTAGTCACCTTTTTATGGTGAGAAGTTCAAAGAAATAATTCAGTAAGCATTCATGGTAGGATCCATGGTGAAACCTTTCTTTGCTTATGAGCTAAGATAACAACTTTGTTTCTCTCCACACTGGGCGGTCCTACTCATAAAACTATTCACATTTCTATTCAGATTCTCTCTCCAGAAAATTTTTCATGCTACTCTTTAATCCAGTTTTGGGTACCATGATGTGAAAATGATGTTAAGCTCTTAAAGAGCATCCAAAGGAGGAGCAAGAAGAGGGTGAAGGGGCTGGAGGAGAAACTATGAGTATGAGTAGCAGCTGAAGTCACTTGGTCTGTTTGGCCTGGAGGAGAGTGAGGGAGATCTTCAACATCCTCACACGGGGAAACAGAGGGGCAAGTACAAATCTCTTCGCTCTTGTGACCAGCAGCAGGACTTGAGGAAACAATATGAAACTGAATCAGGGAAAGTTTAGGCTGGATATTAGGTAAAGGTTTTTCCCCCCAAGAGGGTGGTTGAACACTGGAACAGGCTGCCCGAGAAAACAGCAATTAGTAAGAGCACCAATCCTGTCAAAGTACAAGAAACGTTTGGACAACACACTCATTAATGTGGTATGACTCTTGGTCCTTTGCAGGGACAACTGCTGGACTTTGATTATCCTTGTAGATCCCTTCCCACTCAGCAAATTTTATGATTTTATGAAAATTAGTTTTTCTGTCACTGTTTCTGGAATCTTAGAACTATAGAATATCTGGTGTCTGGAATGAATCTTAAAGTTCATCTAGTCCCAATCCCTGCTGCCATGCAGGGACACCTCTCACTAGACAAAGTTGCTCCAGGATTTATCCAACCTGGCTTTTGACACTACTGATGTTGGGGCTTCAAAAATTTAGTTCAAGGTTAACAGTTTTGAGTCGTTAAAAACCAGTATAATCAAGGACAAAGACCCTCTAACTAATTAAAGTTAGAAAGTGGTATGTTTATTCACCGGTGGGCAGCACGGGAGTCATCTCTGAAAGGCGTGGCCGCCCTGAACAAGGCTCTTTGCTCTCTATTTATTTTCCAAGATCTTACATACAATACATATGCATAACCCCAGCACCTCCCATCCCCGCTCTGTATTAAAATGAGGCTATTAGTCCTTCACACGTGTGCAGTTCTTCTCTTGAATTGGGTTGGTGGTCTCAAATTGGGTCAGTGATCTCAAAGGATGAAGTCAGGAGAGTCTTCATCAGGTCTCTGTGACCCTCTGGCACAATCCAAGGTCCCTTGCTTCGTGATTGATTGATATGAAATCCAGGTGCTGGCCATTGTTCTTACTGGTTTCAATCTGTTCTTATAATCGTTCACTTACACAACTATCTTCCATAAACATACTCAAAATGTAACAATTAGCTCTATCTTAGGCATCTAATAATCATTAACCTACTATTTACTAATCTAACTTACATCTTGATAAATATAAATTGCTTCTAACCCTTAGCTAAAACCTTAACTCTTTAAAATCATGACTCAGTTTCACATACAACCATCCCCCACAATTAACTACCACTGCAATGTGTTTATAATGGATATTCCCTAAGTTAGCATTATACAGATATTATCTGTTTTCTTTGGAGAATCAGAATTTTTACACAGAAAACACACATTACTGATCAGTTTCAAAGCATGCTAATTACCACATGGTTATGAATTTGTGGTTTTTTTCTATTATTTCCATGATACAATGCCTTTCTTGAAATGCTAGGAAAACACACTACACTTAGAAGATATTTGAAGTTAAAATGCTTGGTTTACTTCTTCATGTTCTCTGAACTTCTCTATTTCTGTATTTCAGCTGGATCCAGTGGTCCTGACAAATTGCACACTTGTCTTATAGGCAAAAACATATACATCTGTTCACAAAAGAGATAAAATGAATGGTAGAACATTGTAAGCCTTGCCAATTCATCTGAGGTATTAGTGGGATCATCTTTAAAGAGCAAGTGATCACACTAGCTTAGTATTATTTAATCCCTGAAAAAGTCAGGATTTGGAAATACTCACATTCAAGTCTTCACTAAAGTCTGATTACAGACAGCAGATATTTTTAGTCATTAATGACCTGGCTTGGTTTTTAAACAAATTCTAGATTAAAAAAAATCACTTCAAAGCTATATGACAAAAGTATGTATCCCAGTATAAAAATGAAGCTTATATTTAGAGAATTTTGTACCTATTTAAGCTCCTATTAATTATTCAGAAACTTAACATAAACTCCCATTAACATCAAAATAATTCTTTCATTTATCAGTGTCTACAGTTCTTTGATAATATCTGTTGAACAGAAAAATGCTGATGCCATTTGAAGAAACAGGTTCATTGTTCTTGATGCAATTGAAAAAAGATATTGCAAGAACTGTTTTGCAAGGATTTTAGTTAACCTATGTTTCTACAAGTATTACATTTTAAATAGAATTCAAGATTCCAAGTTTCAAAATCTGAATTTGTCTAACAAAAAAACCCCTGGCTTTTAAACACTTCTATTTGTAATCCATGTCTCTTGGAGCTTTTTTGTTCTGTACAATGATTACTTTAAAATTATCTGCATGCTTACTTCTTCACTGAATGTATTTTTTTAAAGTTAGATACTGTTAACACTATCCAGTCTTGTCCATAAAACTATTATAAGCATATTAAAACATAAACATATAAAAATGGCTTATCTAAAAATTAATGTCAAAGTACTTTTCTGTTTAGTGCTAATATCCTCACATACACACAAAAGGAAGACTGAGCTCTCCCAGAAGACTATGAACTCACTGAACTTCTCTGTACTGCAATACACACACACATACAAGCCACAGATGGTAAGAGCTGTCAAATTCTGTTCATTATTTAAAAAGATGTTGGCTTCTATTCATTAATTTAAAAATTATGTCAATTATTTTCTCTAAAGTACTGCATCCAGCATTTCCTACTCAATTAAAAGGGCAGCAAAGGCCTCATTTCCAAACTATTGTGGCCTTTAACTAAGTGAGCAAATTTTAACATCATACAATACAGTCTTTTGTTTCTGTGAGACACTTATTTTTCTGCTATGGGCACAAGACCCTCACCTTTTATCCTTACTTTTACCATTTATGTTTTTCTGTTTCATACTTCTATTAGCAAGAAAACCATCCTATATAGGCTTAAGTCCTGTCAAAATCAGTGAAAAATCTGCCCACAATCTGAGGAGACTGACTCATGTTATTGAGCTGGATATTCCTTCTAAAACAGTCATACATTATCCAGTTTCTAGTAATTCTATTTTTTTTTTTTTTTTTTTTTTTTTTTTTTTTTTTTTTTTTTTTTTTTTTTTTTAAGATTTTGTCATCCCCTACTTGGTACTGTAGACTATAAGCCATCACCCCACAGAATTCAGCTACCTGATGTTTGTGTCTTGTATTGGATAGCTCTTGTCTGTACAATTATCATCAGAATGCATATATTATTTCAGGCACAAGCAGGAATGAATGTGATGTTCTGTTATTTGTGGTCATAGGTACATGACCATGTGGAGAACTATGTGGAAAACTGTGGTTGTAGGACAAGAAAGAAAGATGAGAGACTCCAAATATTCCAGAAGGCAAAGAGCATAGAAAAAAAGCTTTATTGTCTAATTCTTACTACCTTTTATAAGGTGTTCCAATACATACTTAACATGATTGGTGAATAGGAATGACACCTCCCTAATCCCATTGGTTAAACTAGAGAAACAGCAAAACACCATCTGGAGGAAGATGGTTTTGAGAAAGGATAGTTGTTTGCCAAGATTGTTTTGAGAAGAAGCTTTCTTGAGAAATTTTTCCTTGGGAAAAAGTTAGCAGCTGCTAGCAGGCTAAAATCTCTCAGACACAGAGAACAATGTCATAAAAAAATTATTATCCTCATCTTTGGCCTTGCCCCTCTCCAACAAACTTCTCATTAACACAAATATGTTACTTGACAATTCTTACATTATAGACCATAGACTTGTGTTTTTATGAAGAGGCACCACAGAGAGATGTCAGTATGTTCTCTGAAATTATTGCAGTTAGTTAGTTGGGTATTATTTTCTTTTAT
Source organism: Hirundo rustica (assembly GCF_015227805.2). NCBI lineage: Eukaryota > Metazoa > Chordata > Aves > Passeriformes > Hirundinidae > Hirundo > Hirundo rustica. Next base: position 77,232,446 of record NC_053450.1, on the reverse strand, counting down.
TTCATTGAGGAGGAAAAGAATTTTATAAGTTTCTATCCTGGAAAATTTGGGACAAATTTGGGAGGAAACCTCCAAAGTCGTCCCTCTAGAAAGCAAATTCAAGCAGCCCCTCCCCCCACTGGTTCAGGAGACATAAATCCTCTTTGAGAAAATTGGAAAAAAAAAATTATTTAACAACCAAAGTATTCACAACCATAAAAAAATTAATAATATTGAACAATAAAACCTCTCAGTGTTCTGAAGGGAGGGCAAATTCAGAAAGCCCTTCTGTAGTTCAGAGGCAGTCATCTGTGGGTGTTTCTCAGCTCACCAAGTGACTGTAGAATGCAGCATTCTGGGCCCTGGTGGGCCACAGGCATGAGCTCACAGTGTTTTTTCTGGGGTTTCAGTCCAGAACAGGTTTGAACAGCTCCAGGAAAAGAAAAAGCCACAGTCTGGGGAACTTCTCTGCCTCAGCTAGCTAAAGAAACTAACTAAAAGCAAAGGAGAATGCTCTCCCGCTCTCTGTCCATGCTGCAGACAACACACAGTGAGAGAGAGAGAGCTGAAGCTCTTATCTCTATGCTTTTGAGCACAATTGTGAAAAAAATCCACCACTTATCCTTCTACCCCACTTCACTCTCAAATCTAGTCTTAAAAGCACAGAACTCAATATCCAGCATAAGCAGAATAGACAAACGGGGATACAAGCATCATAAAGTCGCCCTAGGCAAGTCTCTAACTAAAATTCACAAAGAAAACTTTTGGTTAGAAATGCATGTTAAAGGTATAAATAGTCATTTCTCTTTTCCCTGTGTATACCAACAATTTTTCCTGACCAGGAAGCTGTATACTTCACGGAGTTTTAAAAAAATAAATAAATATATATATATATATATATATGTGTGTGTGTGTGTGTGTGTGTGTGTGTGTGTGAAAGTTTTCAAGCCTTTCTATCAGTTATCAAGCTCATTATATATACAATTTTAAAGTACACCATAATGCTTGTAAAGTTTTACTGTATAGTAAATATATTTATATTCTAAATGGTTCATCCTCTATCTGAAATAAGAATCAAACCTCTTCTGTGTTGGCAGATATTCATGGTCTCCCTCTGGCTTATGAAATACTTGAATCAGAGCTGTAGGGAAAGTTAAGGGGAAATTGTTGTAGTGCATTAATTGGGTTTATATTATATTTCATTTTATATTGGGTTTTGTAATGGTTTCTTCTGCACCACCCGGTTCCCTTGAAAGAATGTATCATGAGGTTTTTCCCCCTCTCCTCTGCCCTGCCCATCCTCCCACACTGGAATGTAACCCAACTCTGTTCCACTCCCACCTTATCCCTGATTGGGCAGTGGCTTGTCCCTGCCTATAGCCTCTTCCCCCTGGGTAAAAGTCCTGGGACCACATGGAGAAATCTCTCACTCTTGGGACTGGGACAGGGACTGGACTGAGCTTTGGACTCTGCAGGGGCAGGACCCCAGAGTAAAGCCGTGTTTCCCCCCGGACCAAGGGCAGACTCTTTCCTTCTGCCATCAATGGACGCTTGCTCTCTCTAAAGGAAAAGGTTTGCCGCCTCCCTGGGGTCTTTTGGGAGCCTGAAGGAAAATTCCTTCTGGCATGGTTTCTCTCTCAAGCTAGCCAAGGCAAAAATGGAGCACGGGCTCCAAGGAGAGAGAGAGCCACTTCAGGAAATTACTGGTTTTTCCTAAGGAAATTCAGGACTGGAGCAAAAGTCATGCAATTGAAACTTTCCAGGAGAAAAATTGTTATTCGTATTTTAGGTGGAAAGAAGTCTCATTCTTTATACAGTCATCTACAATGGCAATTTGAACTCTTGTTTCTCACAAGGTGTTTTCTTTCTTACAGTGGATACCTGGAAATGGACATTAAGTAAAAATGAAAGAAAAAATGCTTCACACAAGCTCATATTACTGACAGTAGCATTTTGACTCAGATAAAAATTATTTTTAAGATGCTATAATTGGTATTCAGGAATAACTTCTAAAACTATCAGACAAATTGGTAAATGTTAAATGACAAATTAAAGCGTAGATTCATTTATGTGCAATTAAGATTACTATTCATTTAATTAATATATTTCTTACTGATAAACTATCAAGGCAAGCAAGCTACTAGGTGAATTCTTGTCCTCTTTTAATACATGTATAAAGAAATAATTGAAATAAATACAGCAGCAAGGCACATCACTTTAGATACCTTTAGTAAATACACTATCAACAAAGTCTAAGGTATTCTGCTGAGAATTACCATTTGTTCACACATCATACACACCATACATCCCAATCATAATTTTCCCCAAATGGTGGCCCATCTTTATACCTGAATCACTTCCATCCAACCAGGCAAACTACCACTACATGACACCAGAACTTCTCTGATTGTCAACTGGAGACACACATCATTATCAGAAGTCATGTACCTTGCAGAACATTTATGGCATGAACTACAAGAAAAAAAAAATATATATATCTTTTTCAGTTTAGACCAAAATGAAGAAGAAGAAGCTCTTAAAAGTTCAGTTACATGGCCCAAACAGATTATTAGTAAGGATCACTACTGAATTATTTCAGTGTTCATGTTAATTTTGTTCTGTTATGCTAATTGTCTGGTTTTGTTACGCTCATTGCTTGGTTTTGGTTTAGTTTTATTTTTAAAATGATTACTGTATATTTTCAAAATGTACAAAAGAAGTTTTATTTTTTAAAATATTTTATGTATTCATGTATAGTAGATGATGTCATATTCAGGCCTGTTGCAGAAAAAAAGTGTTAACATGTTAATAAAGAAATTAACAAATTAATTTTTATTTATAGAAATATATGTTTTAGTGGGGTTTGGTGTTTTTTTTTTCTTTCAAATAAACTGTTATTGCCTGGTTTTTGAGCATTTGTGGGGGGTTTGTTTGTTTGTTTGTTTCATTTGAGGGGAGTGTTGTTGATTTTCGTTGTTTTTTGTTTTGGTTTTGGTTTTGTTTTGTGACAGTTTTAATGGAACAGCTCAACTCTCTGTGGGGTTCCTTTTAGGAGAGAATATCTGTTGAAGAGAGCTCTCCATTCTGCAGAGAAGCTATTCAGCTGTGTTGGTGGGACTCCAAAGATTTAGTTTGGCAGTTAAATATGATTACACTAGAAGACACTATAACTTGGAGTACTAAAGCCTTTAAAACTCTGATTGCTTTTCAAGTTTCAAAATTTATAGAAATAAACAGGAGATTTTCCACATCCAGGCAAATAAAGCCTTGAGCAACCTGGTCCAAGTTCACTAGCTTTTAGCAGCAGTTTGGACTCTGTGGCTTCAAATTCCCTTTTGGTCCCTCCTTTTCAATGATTGGGTTCCAGATGTTAAAAAATTCATCCTTTCCTAACCTTGAAGATTTTAAGCATTTTCCAATAAATTATATTTTTTGGGAAATCCAAAATTTTAACTAAATATTCTGAAGTCATGATTATTTTGTATAAATAAAATAGTTTAAAAAAGTAGAAAAAAGAGTATAATTGAGTCCCATTTTACTTTGATGGCAAAATTTGATCTATTTTTTTTTCCATTTAAAACAATAATGTGGAAAGTCTGATATTATGCCATGATCGTGGAATGTCTTTAGCTTCCTCTCAAGGCACTTTTTCTCACCTTCCAGCACAGCCTAATGAGTAAGTTAAACACATGATCTGCTCTGGGTGCTCACACTGCAAAAGCTTTTTATTGAATAAAAAGCACTTGAAGTGCTAGTTTTAATGGTTCAGGAGAAACTGTAAAAGATTTATTGCTCTTTTTACCCCAATAGGCAGCAAAAAAATTGTGGTCATCATGTTTGTCTAAAGTTTGCTGCTTTTAGTTCTGACTATTTTTGCTTCAAAAAGGACAATTTGAAGTATTTATGTTTGTGAAGAAATGCATTCTGAGTTTAAATAGTGCAGCACATCTCACTGGAGTCTAGAATAAGAGGAAAAAAATTCTATGATGACCTTATGCACAGGAGGAAGCCATAAACCCATTAGGTTTCCTTATCAGATGACATGATCCAGAATGCAGGTTATTTCTTGATTCATGGTCCTGATTCCAAAGGGAGTGCTCTCAGTAACTCAGCAGGTGCCTGTTTCTGAGACCTTGGAAGAGTCAGAGAACAAATTGTTAGACTTAAGAGCAGCAGGGTCTTGAGATACCACTGTGTTCAAAGCCGTCCTCATCTGGTAAATAGGTGAGAGTGGCATGACCCTCTGTGCCTGCCTACAGCCCGTAAGATTACAGAACACCTCACTATTTCTGTACTCCCTAAATTCTGCTGTTTTGCAACAGCTACTGTTCTTGAGGGCAAAGTAAAAGTTTATTTCCCTGAATGACACATTCATCCTGTTGAGCTCAGATTTCATTACTGTGATCTGTGACCCTTCACAGCTTGTGTCCATGGCAGAGGCTCCCAGGTAAGATGTAAATCTTCTTTTATGGAAAATTGAAAATAGTGGTTTTTTATGTAACATTTCATAGCAGATAATACCTTTTTTCTCCTAAAAGAAAAGAGTAGCTACACAAAGAAAATGAAATTTTAGGTGCTTACTTCATAGATTTGTCTACTAGTTTGATTTCTATATGTAACGAGCATACTTCATCAACTGAGCTTATTTTTTTTAGCCCTCTCTATTGCATAAGACCAGGAAGCAATACAACTAGTCTTTTCTTACTGAAGTAAGCGGTGGCTTCTGGAGAAGTTCTCTAGGTGATGTTCAAGTGCACAATATATGTGGAGTGTATCGAACCGTCATTTTATATTTCTGAACCATTTTATTGAGATATGTTGTTCTACAGTACAGTTCCGGTACACAAATTTAAGGGAGATGTGCTATAAAAACTGAATCGCAGAATCACACATTAGTACTTCTCTCTGTTGTCCTGGATAGAGAGGAAAAAGACTGTGGAGTTTCCATACCCCTCACATCATGGCAAGACACACATATTCAGCAGAAAGTGCCAAGTCCTCGCAAGCCAGAAGTGGAGTCAGTCTTAACCTCCCTTACGGGAAAAAAGTCTGCTCCTTTAAGACACATCAAGCTGCAACTGCTGCTACTCTTGCTGAAGTCATGGAAGAAGAGGCAGCTGCTGCTACTGATGCTAATGCTGTTGCTACCTGTGCCATTAGTGTTGAAAGTCACAGTGTCTGCTGGGACCACTCCCACCCCAGTGGGAGCTCTTCTACCATTGGCTGTTTCTTTGCTCATTGGGAATCTACATTAAAAAAAAGTTATTAAAATTCCATTTGGGGAGCAAGATGTGTACAAAACTAAGCTTCCCAGAGCACTTGAAACTAACTTGTCTTGCTGGAGATATCTATGACAACTAATTCTGTTGAGACAGAAATATACAATCTGTGGACATAGAAACCCTGTGTCTCCCTAGAACAAAACAGTACTATTCAATGTGAAAGCTCTTTGTCTGACAGGAAACATAAATAAGTTTCTTCTGGAGTATAACTGAAATGGCACTTGGAGTACATTGCGTTCAACAACTGCTATCTTTTTCACCACTGTTAGGAGAACCTCCTCAATGTAAATAAGTAAGTAAGTAAGTAAGTAAATAAATAAATAAATAAATAAATTTTACATCCTTTGAAACTGTAGCCTATATATTTTTTTGGGACATAGCATCCTTGCACCATGCTAAGCAAGTTACTCCAGTACAAAATCTTGGATAATATATATAAGACAAACTAAAGACATAGTGTTGTGACTTTTATCACTCTACTATGTAAACTTATCAGGTTTATTCAGGTCTGAAGAAGCTGTCTCAGTGATACGGTCAGCCATCCAGTATGATATTTTTAAAGAAAACTTGAACAGGACATCCAAACAATGATCATAGCAGGAGATAAGCTCTTCAGGTGCTTTATGTGATTGGTTCCATCTCACTTAGATTCTGGAAAATGCCATGGATTCACTCAACAAGTGTTTTCCTGCTCTGCTTTATTTACAGGGTAATGAAAGCAAAACCAGCCTAGATCACTAGGAGTGAAAGTTTGACAATTCTGATTTCTCCTGATACAGAAGTTAATGCATTTGTACTTTAGTGAAATCTGTGCTAATTGACTCAGCTGTCCTTTACTACTCTTACCTTTTTGGATGGCCATGTATTTTGTCCCCTCTCATGTTAAGGACATATTTTTCCTGCTGTTGATAGGGGTTTGTTGTTGTTGCTTTCTTTGTTTGTTTTTGTTGTTGTTTGTTTGTTTTTAATGTTTGTGTTTTGATGCTTCTTAACCTTTCAGCTTTGTGATTGTCTGTAAAATCAAATGTCACAACACAGACCTTTTATTTTACCATTAGTAGATGTCTTTTCTTCCATTTCTTAATATCTTAGTTTGGAAAGAAAGGTGTCTGCATGGGAAAAGCCAGAGCTTCCCTTGGAACTGAGAATGTAAACCACCTCCCTCTAAATTAGTATAATTTTGAAATTAAAGGGCTTTCAGACAAAAATATGGGAATAGGAATAACAGTTCTTTACTAAGAATATTAAAAATGTAGTAGTACAAAAAAGCAAACAAATGAAAAAAGAAAAACACTGACAGAGTCAGAGCACAATCTGACACCCTGTTGGTCAGGGTGTTGGTAGCAGTCTGGTTAAGTCCTCCTGGAGAGACAGATGTGATTCTGTTGGAGTAGAGATGATCCTGTAGAAGGTGCAGTGGTGGCAAGATAAGTTCAGTCTTCCTTTGGGAAATCCAGTGGAAAACAGGCTGTCTTGTGTTCTGAATCTCAGGTTTTATCCAGGTAGGAATGCTTGGCTCCTCCCACTGGGTGGAGTATGTCACAATGGGATGATATAATTTTATCAGTCATGTGGGAAGCCTTAACAGCAGATGGCTCATTAACAGCAGATATCCCCCTGGAGGGAGGATGGGTTGTGGAAGGGATAAAGAAACACTGCCTCTCCTGGTTTTAACAGCTGTCCCATTAACAGAAAACACCCACACCCTCCCCCTCGGAGTTATGAGATAGAAAAACACCTCTTCAGCTAGTTTCAACAGATGGGAATAAAATGCAACCCAAGACACTTAAGAACTTCTGATACCACTTAAATCACAAAACCCCTCAGAATTTTTTTGGAAATTCAGAAAATTTTTGATTCCTAAGCAATAGATGTTCTAAAGATTTTCATCAATGTTCAAATCACTTTTAACAGTGCTTTTGCCATGATGTTTTAGCTCCCCTTCATATTCTCCTTTGTATATTTTCATTCATTTTTCTCATTTTGTATTAATTATTAAAGTAATTCATAAGAAATTCCTTGACTGTAGTCACAGCATCATTTTTACTTTTAATTAATTTATTGTCAGGTTAGACAGGTGTTACATGCTGCATAGTCACAAGAATTCCTTGTCCTCTCTCATGTTTATAATACTGTTGCCTCAAATCAAGACCTCATCTTTGATTGCAAAAGACTCTTGAGGAAATTTAATTTTTTAAATGCTGTCCTGTAATCATTTTTAAATTATCAATTTTCTTCATTATATAGGGAGTTGTTTGTTTAGTTTTGTATGTTAACTTTACATTTTCCATTTTTGTATCAGCATCATCACTACTACCTAAGATTACTGGACATAATCCCACATTTCTCAGGCAATCTTAGATGCCTCTGAAAGTCAGTTTCACCTGTGGCAAATCTCTCTTTTCTCCTGAGTACTGTCCTTAATCAAGTAATTCAAAATGCAATAAATTACCCATAAATTTTGTATATCTTGAGCCCTGCAAGAATCAACACATATGTGATCAGTCTGGTTAACAGCAGAGAAAGTACTCAATAACATTCTGAGAGCATTGCTGTGTGGAAGAATGACGATACAGCACAGCAACATTCAGCTATTCATTGTGTTATGAATATACAATCCTTTTTTGTTTAATAGTACAGTCTCCAAGGGTATCTGCAATCACAATGGGCAAACTGCTTAAAGCATCTGAACTATATATCTCTAAATGTCATGCATTAAAAAAAAGATTTGTTAACTCACCCTTTATCATTCTTTCAGATATTAAGTTTTTGATTTGTTTATGAAATAAGAAATGTACCCACCCTACAACAGACTAAAACAAGACTGGGTTCTACCTCTGAGTCACTGAATTTCACAGTACATTTTGTTTGCATGTGTGGGTTTGTGATAGAACAGACTAAGAAAAACCCCAAACATTTGGAACACATAATCAAAATAAAATAGCCCTTAATTTAAAACATGGCCTATAATTTTTTCATCTTCTACAAAACAGTTGGCATTCTATTTCTAGCATTAGATGCATAATTTCTAAAAAAAGTTACACAAAATTCAGTCAGACCTACTGATTCATCTACCAATCTGCCAGAGAGCCACAAAAGGTACAATCACCAGACCTTTGAACTTAGTTTTCTTTCCTTCTTATTGCTTACAATTAATTCAACATCTAGGAAACAGTTTCACTTCCTATAACTAAAATATTTTCAGAATATATAAGTAAAACTATGACTAGAATCAAATAACATCTGAAAATTAACATAACTTGAAGTTCAGTGGCATTCATTTTTGAAGACATTTTTTCTTGATATACCTGTAGAAGCCCCTCCTTTTACTATTCATGCCCCTTGCCATCTGTAACCCCAGATGGGCTTTGGCTTTCTAAACCTATCCCTCTGTCTTGGTTGGAAAGACAGGTGTCTGCTAAGGAAGGCAGAAGACTCCCTTGGAAGGGAAAATGTAAACACCTTCCCTCCAAATTATTGTAATTTTGAAATTAAGGGGCTCTCAAGGAAATATATGAGAATAGGACTAACAGTTCTTCACCAGTATGTATAATAAAGCCAACAACTGCCAACATTTCTGTCATTAACGACAAACAGAACCACAAACCCAGTGACAGCCTTCTCAGCTGCAGGTGTTTTCCCCATTCGTGCAGTTCTGCTCACAGCCGACAGGGGCGCTGGTGGTACCCAGTGGGCCAGGCGGGTGCAATGATTCCCCCGTGGCTGGAGGGGGCGCTGTGGTGCGCGCTCGGGGAGCACATGATAATGGCAGCTCGGTTGAGATGGGAAGGGATGGGAAAGAGGCTTTGCTTCACAAATCCCCTGGGGGCAGCCGATCCTGGTGCTCCAGCAGGACTCTTGGAAGCAGCAGGCTGGGATGGCAGGACATCTTGGCAGGCAGGGAATGCAGGGCTACAGTGCAGTGAAAACTCGAAGCAGTGCTGAGGAAGCAGTCCGGCTGGGACAGTGGTGGCCCGGCTCTGAGCAGGGCAGGGAGAGGCGAACTCAGGATCCCAGACACCCAAGCAGATGGTGATAGGTCCTTCTTTTAGTGAGGTAGGTGTTAATAAGGTCCCAGTTCAGTGGCTGCTCTCACAAGCAGAGGCTCACCCCATGGCAGAAGAAGCAGCTCTGGGCTAGGTTCTGGCTGCAGCAGTGAATTCCCTTCCCCAAGCAGCAGCTCCAACCATTCTTCTCCGAAGCTGAGAGAGAGAGAACCAGCAGCCGCCCCAGCCCTGTCTTTTACCAGCCCAATTCTTGCAGTATCTCTTATCTAGGACTTTCTCAGAGAGAAACTCCTAGATAACAGAAGTGCAAGCAGATGCGCTCCTCCCCTGAGCTTGGCCACTTTTGTTTTTCTTAATTACCCAGTTGTTAGTGTTTCCCAGAAACTTATGGGGGGGGGAAAAAAAAAAAATCCCAAAGTAAAAAGGAGCAAAAGTAAAGAAACTGAACCCCCAACACCCTCAGACCTTCAGCCTGAATAAATGCCTTCTGGGTCACCAGGTATTTCTTCCAGCTTCTCTACACTTCCAATTTTATATGTGAGCATTTTTAGAAGCTCTTTGTTCATTCCTGTAAGCCTTGTGTCATATTTGCTTGATGTTATTATGTTCAGGAAGAACCACTGGAGTTTAGAGGTGCTGACTCTTGAAAATCCACTGATTCTCCTGGACACCTCTTCTCTTTACAAATTTATACCATGAAATTCTCCAAAGAGGCCTAAAACTACTTGTACAAAGCTTAAGGCTTTGATCCTGCTTTTGTTACCTTTGTCCTATGTTACAGTGTGTTAATTTGGTTTATATTGTGTTTCATTTTTATATTTGTAATGTTTTTTCCTTGTTCCCCTTTACCTGTATCACGTGGTTTGTCCCTACTCGGCCGTGCCCATCCCCCACACTGGAATGTAACCCAACTCTGTTCCTCTCCCACCTTATCCCTGATTGGACAGTGGCTTGTCCCTGCCTCTGGGCTGGTCCCCCCCGGGGAAAAAGTCCCGGGACGGGCGGAGCCTCACCCTCTTTGGCACTGGCGAGCCGTGGGGAAAAAGCTCCAGCTGGCAGGAGCAGGACTCCAGAATAAAGCTGTCATATCCCCCTGGTGAGAGAGCAGGCTCTTTCCTTTTGCCATCAGTGGTTGTCTGGGTCTCAATAAAGAACTACAACAGTCTTCCACTTCCATCTCCCCACCCTATTACCAGGATTTTAAACTCCACCATCTCTTAAACACTGGAGCCAAGGCTGCCCCAGTCTTCTGATTTCCCACCAGAAGTTTCTGGGGTTTTTTAAGTACCAAGTTCAAAGAAGCATCTTTTACCATCTGATCCTTATAATCTGTGCCAGGACATTGTCACTGATGCACCCACTGCAAGACTACCCATTTTGGTCTGCCCACTAATCCTGAACTCGTAAGTGGCTCATCATCCAATCCAAGGTAGAGTTCCATAAATTCCTGCTCTCTTTTCCAAAAGAGTGACTCCTCATTCTCACTTCTTCGTGTTCTTTATAAAAAATGTTGTATCCACTCAGCATAGCATTCCATTTGTATCACCTATCCCAACACATCTTTCACCTCAAAGCAAACATAGCATGCAGATCTGAAATTTCTCCTATTTGTTCCCCAAGCTATATACCTTACTGTACAGTACTTCAGAGACAAAACCAATGGTATGCCCATCTCCAACAGATTTCAACTCCTCTTCCAGACCAAAGACTTCTTAGAAAAAACTACTGCAGTACTACCTTAATTGAAATTAATTTGTAGATGTAATGATAACACCGGTGAGGGAGAAGCATCAATGGAAAATCATATTCAACCTCTTGAAGCAACCCATTTATACCTAAACATTATTGTAAACAAGTTTGTTGTTGTTTTCCAGTTGGCTGGGGGGTTTGTTGTTGTGTTTTGTTTTGTTGGGTTGGTTTGTTTGTTTTGTTTTTGTTTTGTTTTGTTTTGTTTTGTTTGTTTTTTTCCTGGAGGGCAGGACGTCATACCTGTGGATCTGTGAATGACCATTTGTGAGAAGGTTGGCCTTATGGGCAGGAGTGCTTATATTCAGCACTGTGAGGAAAAAAAGACTCTTTTTACCTCTTAACCCTCCATGAGAAACTGGAAGCAGGTCCATCAGGGGAATGACTGGATTAATGTCCTTAGAGGAAAGAGGTCAATTTTAGCAAAAGTGACTCTAAAAAGGGATTTTTTTTTTTTTTTTCCCATAAGGTTCTGAAAGGTGTCTTTGCCTCCAAAATTTTCCACAATGTGCAAGAATTTACCCAGAACACACTGAAATCTCTCAATATCTGACTCTTCTATAAAGAAAAAAAAGGAAACAAAATTATTTCAACAAATTAAAAAATAAAATTTATCAAAGCCAAATGAGATGTGAAATTCTAATAATTCAAAATAAGCTTCACTTCCTTAGTGTTTTTTTTCAAGATTTCATATTTATGTATGCTTTGATGAGACTAGTTTCAGTGAATCAATCATGTGCTCAGAATATATTTTCTTTTATGGCTTAATTTCTTTTGCCTTTTTTCCTATTCATTGCTATTTATTGCACTGAAATTTCCACATCAAAGTTCTAAAATACTTGCATTTATAGAAAATATTTATTCATTATTAAAAAAAAATATTTTGAGGATATTTTATGTTTCCTGTCTTTATATTCCAATCATTTATACATCCTATGCAACTGTCTTTGTAAAAAAAGTTTGGTTTATTTTGTTGGTTAAAATTGTGCAGATTTAAACCAATACTTTATTATGCATTAGCAAGAGGAATAATAGAAAATTATAAGGTTTTTTTCTATCCAAACATGACTGAAATGCCATGCTGCAGTGCTGAAGAAATTGATTATAAAGTGCCACAGTTAAAGCTTGTTTATTTGGCAAAACATCCCACATCTGAGACCTTCTCTTAAAATCCATATATTTTGAGTGTGACAAAAAAGTTTTGACAAATTACTCCACCATTTATTATATGACATATCCTCCACCTTTTTGTCCTTGCTTTCTCTCTTTGTAGGGTTTGATGTTCTCTGGCATGCCTAGCATAAATTTGCAGTCATTAGGGGCAGAGGCTGATTATTTATGCTTACCTGCAAAATATTGTATCAACCTGAATACAGAGAAAGTTTATGATTTGGAAACGTTATTTGGACTAAAAAAGTTTTACTCTATACATTCGTTTGGAGCTAACAGAGCTATTCGGGTGCACATTACAATACAACAAAGTTAGGGGAGAAAGAAAAAATTAAAATAAAATTTTCATTTCTCAAAGTGGGACATATTTTGTACAGATGTATTTATATGTAGTCTTATCAAGATTAAAAGCCCAACATATTAAATATGTAAAACTATGAATCTAAGATTCTTCTTTCTCCTTTAGAAAACCAGCAAGCTGGGTACTAGAAATACTCTTCCTTTCTTTATAAAAATGTGTGAAGGCTATGGCTCATCATTATTGCCAGTATGATAATGGTATGAAAAAAAAATATATTACATACAATAAGAAACCACACTTCACCTCTCAAATATCCACATCTTCCTATCAACACCTATGTCTTTATAGAGCTACAATATGCTTATGAATCTTCTGAATTAACATTCAAGACATTGACTATTCTGTTACATCCCTAATCAAAAATATCTTTTTAACTTACTTAAAATACAGTGCATTGGTTTATATTAGCCATCATTTATTTATTGCATTACAACTTCAATTCTCAGTATTAATTCTGCCATATGCTGTCTTAAAGAAACACAACAGAGAAAGCAAATAGCAAGCTTTTTATAATCTTAATTCTAAACTGTTGTTCATCAAACAGCTATCCAATTAATCTTGACTAGTGCAACACATTGCTGATGACAATTTTATTTGCATTTCCTTGAATTTAGAAAGCTTCTGATTTAAATAAAGGCAATTTGGCTGATGCTTTAAAACATAATTCTGTGCATCATCTACAGTACTGTTCTGTGGGTTAATTCTGTTCGCAGAAGGACAACTTATGCATGTATATTAAGCTTTAGTTTCTTCATTAGCTTCTCATTACTATTTGCTTCCCGTTCCCTATTTTGTTATTCCATGTGTCATTGTTATAATATAGTATTTGCTCAGAGTTTGTCTAACAGCACGCTTCCAACAATGAAGGTGGAATTTACTACAACACACAAGATATGAAATTCTATTTCAGCCATGGTACTTTGGTAAGTTTATTGCTGTGGTAATAATTTCTACTATTGTCTCTGGTGATATTATCTACCACTGAGTTATAGTTGCCATACTGGTATCAGTTTTGTTTTCTCTAGATAACTTGTAACAATCTAGTCGATTACAATATTTCCCAGATTTTGCCATTGGTTTTTTAATAAATAATTCTAAGATGGCTTTGAAAAACTTAGGCGACTAGAATATGTGGATTTTCTTTCTTCATTTCAGTATTAGTATTAATTTGAACTATATTGTTAATGCAATGATGAATTTACTTGTTTGCAAAATTGTGTTGGACATTTTCATCAAACTTAGAGACTAGTTTGAATTGCAGAAGACATTGTTCTAACTTGGCAGAAAATAAATGGTCTCCTGAGATAATTTTTCAGTAATGAAAAGGCCTAATTTTCCTTGGTTCTTTAGATCTCTTGCAGGTAATACCACTGAAAATTTTGAAAAATCTTGTATAAAAGAATGAAGTATGGATTTGCTTTAATATTTTCACATCAAAGATCAGAGTTTATTAAATTCCTCCTCCTTTCCAAGAAGGAAGAAAGGAGATGGAAAAACACGCAGTCAAAACACATGTAAACAAATGTTTGCAAAGTCCACGGTATTTACAATAAACTGCATAACAAAAGATGACTAGCTGGAAGTAATGTCATCTTGTTTTATCCCTTCTTTGTTTCTGTCTTTACAGATTTTGGCAGCTTGTATTATTAAGAATACATTTTCTCTTCATTTAATTGAAGTAATTTAAATATAACATATACACACAATCCCTCCTCCCAAAATGCATAATCAGGATAATGCTAGCATTGTTATCCATATGATCAAGTTGGCTTGGCAATAGTTCAAACATATCAACTCGATGAGAGAGAAAATCAGATTCAATGAGTCTGGCCAGGGTGAGATAAGGTCCTAAGTGCTGAGTTTGGTGCAAAACCCCATAAACAAATAAGAAAAACAAACCAGGGATAAATTTAAAAAAAAAAAAAAAAAAAAAAAAAAAAAAAAAAAAAAAAAAAAAAAAAAAAAAAAAAAGTACCATGTGACCACAAATGGGGGAAAAAAAAAAATAAGAAAGAGCCAACCCTTAGAGGTCCTGATAATTAATAAAAGGTAATAAAGAAAATTGCTGTAATAGGATTAAAAATCTGATAAACTTTACCATTTGTGCTTTTTAGAGATTTCCCATTGATTTATTGAATGTCCTTGCCACCCAAAAAATATATAGCACATAAAAGTTTCAGCTTTCTCACTGCAGTCCAGAAAAAAAAAAAAAAAAAAAGTATATAGCATAGACTATAAACTATATAAACATCTGGCAGTTTTCACATAATATTTTTGCTATCTAATACATAGGGCATATTTATTTGTATAAATTTCATTTCTTTCTTACCTGTTATGCATATAGCAAAATTTTCCTTCAACAAGACCCTCAAAGAAACATTTAATCTGAATACCAGAAAAAAAAAGTTATTAGATTAATCCAGGATTATATTTTATGGCCCTGGTGTTTCATCACACGAGAATGAAAAAAAACATTCTTCTATGTTTTCCAGTGGTAGAAAGTGTCCTAAAAGACATTGCAAATGGCATTTTTTAATCCTACAATATTCAAAGAAAGGAAATGGCATTCTTCTTTATATTGATCTGCTGTTTTCAGAGGCAATTAAAATCCATATGTGGGGGAAATAAAAGACAAAAAAATGTTGTTTGTTTTTTGGTTTTTTGTTTTTTGTTTTTTGGGGTTTTTTTTAAGAAAGAAAAACATTATTTTATCTTCATCTGTTCATTCTTAACACATTTCTTTTTCTTCTGGCAGCTTTAAATCATTGTCTCAAGTACCTAATATTCCACTACACCTCACATTATTATACACATTTTCTTATTTTTGAAAATCAGAATGGTTTATATTGGGAGGAATTGTGAAGATTACCTAGTCCAAAGTTTTTCTTCCAGGGGCAGGGACACTTTCCACTGGACCAGGTTACTCAGAGCTTGAATCAGCCTGGCCTTAGACACTTCCGGCAACAGGGCAACAGCTTCTCTGGGCAACATCTTTCACTGCCTTGCCACCTTCACAGTGATTTAGTTATTCTTGATATCCAATCTGAATCTGCCCATTCTCACTTTGAAGCTATTCCCCCCTGTCTTATCACTGCATGCCCTTCCTGTATGTCCCTGTTTTGGTACTGGAAGTCTGCAATAAGGTCTCCAAATGCACAGAATGAATCATCAGGAAGATGCTAACATTCTGACACAACCTATTGGTATTTTTGCAATTTATGGTGCGTTGGCATGTTATAGTAACCACAAAGAAAAGACCTAACACTTTTCTGTGTCTAGGTTTACTTACAGATTCCATAATATGGAACAACCTGGATGCTGATCAAATTGTCTGTACTCCAATGGATTATCTTTTTTGCTCTAAAAGAGAGTAAAACTTAGTACTTTCAAAGTGGACACCCAAAAGGCCATCCTTTCAACTCTCCTAATAGGAAAATTATAGCATTGCAATTTTCTGACTGGAAAATTTATAAGATATTTTGTGTAACAATATAATTCCAACAGATTATTCCTGGCTTATTCTCCCTGAGATGTAGCTATATTTCTGCTGTGAGAGACATTTGTAGAAAAAGGTGGTGGAAAACAGAGCAGTTAAGCTTTAACGTGTGACTCTTAAGTGTAACAGGGAAATCCTTGAATGACCTGTAAAACTGTTAGCATTGGACTACCTTATCCTCTTTTACAAGTCAAGGACTTGACCCATAAACTGCAAGAAATTTAACAAATGACGCCTCTTTTCTAAAACAACAGGCGCTATTTTAAAAATATGAGAAAGGTTAGCTCTCACCTGATAGTCATTTCCCTGGTTCTGTTTCTTCAGTTGAACTTCATAGAAACTGAAAAATCATCTCTAGAGGTAAAATATGGCATAATCTGCACAAAGGAACTTTCTTTCTGATTACGCCAGTTGATGAATGCCTTGTATTCTGTAGCCTTTTTATACTTTCACAATAACTAATTTCTGACCTATCTATGGTTGGTTTTGCTATTATACTAGAACCCTACCCTTTACCCTTTCAATGTAAATTGCACAAGCACTATTTGAATATGGTATTTCATCTATTTCCCTTCTGCATTTTTGGGTAAAATGAGTTACTATAAGCACAACTACCATATTCTATGTTACTTAAAGGTAAAGGAAGTAGTCTTATATTACAGCTTATAAAGAAAACATTCCTGTTTTCTGTTCAATTCTGTTTTTGAGAGGGACAGATTTTTGGAAGACAATTGATACAGTTGTTTCTGGCTCCAAATATTTGCTTAAATTTAAGTAATTAATTTCAATTTAATCTCTCATTATAAATTAATTTCCATTTTTTGTAGAACTAGTTATCCTAGGAGACCTGTCCTCAGCAACTGAGGCTGGTCTTACCCTTACAGAGATGTGATGTGAGGTTTGAGACACCTTGCCTACCAACACCTTGCAGAAGTGCATTTAGTATAACCATAGGGGGAAGAGAAATTATATATTTTGAGACCTTGATTGTTCCTGCTCTTAAAACAATTTCCAAAGGGAATGTAAAAGTCAGTGCATATGGCACAATGTAATTCTGGACAGAGATTGCATTTGAATTACAGCTCAGAGGCAACATCACCATCTGTCCAAAAAGTCCTTTCTGATCTCCTTGCTTGAAATGCAAGAGAATCAGAGAAAGTATGTCACAACGTGAGAGAACCATAGCAAAGCAGCTAGCTTTCCATTGTAATAAAAAATGAAGTTAAAAAGAGGTGTTGGATAAGCCCTCCAATCTAATCGTATTATTCCTTGATGGTCTATCACTTAGTCATTGACGGAATTTTTTAACACTCTATAATGACTATAAAAGTTTGGTGTGTGTTTTTTTGTTGTTGTTTGGGTTTGTGTTTTTTTGTTTTTTTGTTTTTTTTTTGTTTTTTTTTTTTTTTTTGGGGGGGGGGGTTGGTTTTTTTTTTTGTGAGAAATTTTGGCTCATCCTAAAGCTTTGTATTAGAATGTCTTATTCCACAAAAAAATGACTATGCCGTCAATGAGCTGCTGATGCATTAAGGCGTCATTATTTATGAAAAATGGGCAATTTCAATTTCTTGAACTAAACAGTTTTTTGGTAAACATTATTTCAGTCTAAGAGTGAACTAATTGGTACTTGAATACGCTTTGTATAAAATATTGTTAATTAATTGGAAATTTAGCAATACAACTAGAAGAAAAATATTTGGGTCCTATTTCTTCCTTAAATAGACTCTTTCTATGTTTGTATTAGTATTAGTATTTGCTTACACCTGTATATGTATTTAGGGTAAAAATACAATTTTTATTGCTACATTTTGGTTGACAACAAATATGGACAAGGGTTTAAGTAGCTTTGAGACTATTTTCTTAGCAAAGTATGAAAAAGCCTTCTGTATTTCCAAACAGAAATTTTAAGTAGAAGATAAATTTCTACACCTTTATATTCCTTATAATTTTTTAATCAGTTTGCCAATGCAGTGAAAACGCCTAAGAGTACATTATAGCAAGGCAAATACAAAACAAATAAAACTGCAATTATAAATTATATGTAACAGCTGCAGCAGCATTATATTTAATGGAAGGAGGAGTAGAAGTAGATGGAAAAACAAAAATGGTCATTTAACCTGAAATGTACAGTTCAGAATCACTTTTCTATATAAACACTCCTTTCAAATGAAATTGCCCATTCAGGAAGCAAGGGCGGATACTTGTCCTTTTTTTGTGTTTGCATTCAAGAGCTTAAAGGGTCAGCTATTTATTGGGAAGAGGTCACCTTAAGACCTTAAACTGGGAGTAGGAACATAGTAAGTAAGCAAAAAAAAAACCAACCCCCCCCCCTAAATATTAAAAAGCATTGGAAAAATGTGTAGCTGTGACAGTTATAAAGAGCTATTTCATCATATGTGAGATTTTGTATTGACTGGGCTCCCGAACCTTATGCTAACCAAAGAAAATTAAAAACGCCCTTCCAGAGAAAACCAATTTCTTAAATAAAAATCAAATACTGACTTGGACAGAGACTACCCTGTCATCTCTACAAATCTTCTGGAGTTGATACTGTTCTGAATTCAGAATTATTAAAGGATTTGGGAAAAGTTGTAATATTCTATTACCGTAAAGAACTCACTGAACTATGAGGATCTGTGGCTTTACTTGACAGTGCAAGGAGCAGACCTAGAGCTCTAGGACAATAGATGTGCTGGTTCAGTGCTTGTTAGGGAAGCAATGCCCTAAAAAAAGACATCAGAAAATTTGACCGAATATTACATCTTGAAAATATCACTGAAAGAAGATGCACATGCCAGAAAGACGCAAAGTTCAAATACTGCAAAATATGAAGAAAATTTCAGTTTTAAATATCAATCTTCCTTTCTATTGGGAAGTAATCAACTAGTGGTACACATACCTATTTTCAGAAGTGTTACTGGAGGATGCACAATAAAACTCTAGACATGCTCTGAGAAGGTACTATATCTAAGAAAAATACAGTGTATTTTCTTGTAAATTAATCCGGAAGCGAGGTAAAATTATCTCTCTTCTGCCAGTGAGCAAGGTTATGAGTATGGACACATTGCATTCATCCCTACATTGTATCCATTCCACTCTTTCTTACTGTCTTAAGAGCAAAGAATGACAACTGTCATTATAAGTCTTGGAAAATGCTTTTATTCATAGACCTCAATGTTCTTTTAAAAAGGAGATAAAATTCAGTAATTTTGATACAAGATGAGATGGTTTCAGAAAAAGTTGCACTTAACACTAAAAATTCTGATTTCAATTCAAATGTGTTATCCACTAAGCATGCAATATATCTGAACACCAGATAGCATACAAGATTCTTATTCTTGATGAGACTTCTGAAGGGAAATTAATATAATCAAGAATAGAAAATCTGAACATGTAAATTAAGCAGTTAAAAACTCGGACTGGCAGTAGTTTCTCACTGTATGCTGTGCTCAAAACTTGATGGTTAAACGTGCAAAGACATCAGGTCATTGCCTGAAAATAAGAACCTGGGCCTCAGTTAGTCGACCAACTGTGTTGCCAGCACATATAAATGATTTACACTACTGGAAATGAAGAGCGCTCTGTGGAGTAACGGCATGTGACATTCTTTTACAGCGCTAATGTTGAATTAGCTGCCTGGAACTTGACGGATTAATGAAATATGTTTATACATTGAGCATTTATCCAATATAAAAATCTTGTACAATTTTAGCCAAGAAGGTGTTATTATTATAAAACCATTTTCTTTAAAACCAATTGTGGCCATGGAAGGTACTCTTAATGTCAAGCATTTTTACAATGCTTGATAGCCATTACTTGACTGTACATAGCATATGTCATTTCTGTACATACATCAAAAATGCATTTTAAAAATAAATTTAAATTTTTATTTAATTTAATTCATGTGTGAGGAATTTGAATGGATTACAGATGAGATGCAAAACTGCAGAATCAATTTTTCTGTATTCTAAAATAATTTTTTTTATTAAATTGCAAAATAAATCTTAAAATACAGGATCTCAATTGTTGTTATTACATGCCTTTATATACTTCTTAACTTCTCCAACTTGGTGGTTTTTTTGTTTTTTTTTTTTGGGGGGGGGTACTTGTTTTCCCACCAAGTATCATAGGTTGCCTTGATCATTCCCTCAGTTGCAAAGATATACACATATATACATATAAACATTTTTCAGTTCCAAGAGGTATGCAATTTTTCTCTTCTACAAGACTTGTATATTGATCTCCATAAAAAAATAAGTTAGGAATACTTTAAATTTTAAACTCTATACATAATTATATATCTTCACTGAATTTAAAAATCCAAAACAAACAAACAAACAAACATTTGAAAACAAAACCAAAACCAGCCAACCAAACAGAAATATCAAAATAAAAAGTACTCTGTAGAATTTTACTAATTTTTTTGCACAAACAGCTAATTTAAATTGTTTACTTAACTAAGAATAGATTTACAGCATTACTTTATCTGAAATGTTTAAGGTTCAACAGTCACTAAAATGTGACCCTCATGGAAAAAGTCCATAGGATATCAAATCTTCAGATATATCCCTCCACTTTGAAAGGATTCCAAACCCTCAGGTATGATCCTGGCTGGATGATTAAATTTTAATCAGGATGATAACTATCATGAGACATACTGTGTACCAGGTTCAGAGCCACAAAAGAAAACTTGCATTTCAGAATCAGACCTTGCTCCTCACATTGGACTACAGCTTCTGTTACTGCAAAACTTTGAGAAAAAAAAAAAAAAAGAAAAAGAAAAAGGAAAAAAAAAAAAAAAAAAGAAGAATTACAAAATAAATAAATCCACAGAAATTCAACCCATATGAAATGCTTAACTGGGAACAGCTGGCATTTTTATAACCCTTTCCATCCCACTGCCAGTTATTTATGAAATATAATGATGAATTATTATGCTTCTCTGTATATTTTCACACATTCATCTGTTTTGGGCTGTCTTCTAAAATAAGTGTACGTCCTACAAAAAATTATATATCTCTATTTTTAAATTACATCAATAATAATGATGTCAAAGATGTCTTATAGAAAAATAAATATCAAAGTTAAAACTGAATTGTCAGTTTATGACATAATGATATTTTCTCCATAATTTAGGAAAAAGAAATAATGAGTTGCAATGGAATTAGTTAATTCTGTTATCCGGCAACTCTTACTCAACATGTTGATTAAAACTCTAGAAAACTGCCAAAGGAAGTAAGAGAAGCAGTAAATAATTGCATACATTCTCAGAGCTTTGGAAGAGACCATCAGGGAACTTATAGTTTGAGTTATTAAGACCATTTAATACATAGATGAATCCTAGGGTTTTGATGGTTTTTTTTTTTCCCCTATGGAAGTGAACTGTTTTTACTCTTTAAGAACAAAAGTACTGTTCTGTCAAATTTGGGGAGAAAATTTTCTTCCTGCCTGGTAGGTGGGCAAGGGAAATGTCAGAAGTGGCATCATTCCTACAACCAATTTTGTCTCCCATCCCAACTGCAGGATTCAAAGACTGAGAGGATCATTTTTGCACAGGTATGCCATAGCTGAGAGATGGGAGGAACGAAGTCACAAGAAAAGTGAATTTAAGGAAAAGTGAGACAGACAACCTGACAGTTCATAAATCAGTGGGAAAATAAAGAAAATGTAAAGCAAAACTTCCTAGCTCTGCTCTCCACAGCAGAGCTAAATGAGCATGTAACCTTGTGGCCCAGTACCTCAGCTGTTACTTGCAACAGACAATGTTTTATGATATGGTTCCACTGACATCTGGGCTGGGTCTGCCAGAAGGGTTCTTACAGATGATAACTTGTCTAATAATGTGTTATCCATATTTATCTGAGTAAAAAAAGGCACTGTACCCTATGCTTTAGCACCTCTAAATGATATTTTTCAAAAGTAGACAAACACCACAGCAGTACCCCAGTATTAAATGTTAATATCTCCATATTTATCTTGCTTCTCTCCTCACTCCTGCTCCCTCTTCCAGAAGGCATGCCCTTGCTTTGCTGGAGACACAATCTTCTCAAGACACACAAAACCACCAAACCAAGAACTGCCATAAATTGTTCAAGTATCTTCAGTAACACATCTCCTTGGGCCTCTTGTGCACAGGGAAGAATATTTTGGTTTTGTCCGTAAAAAGTAGAAGAATCTACATATGAATTCTGACTGCTTTTTTGATATATATGTTGAAATAAAATATAATAATTTTTATTTCTAGCTAACATATTTGATGATTACATAATTAAATTAAGAGTATTCCCAGCACCAAGTGATGTAAACCAGAAAAGCCAACATCAAATGTCAGTGATTTAGTAGTTAAATATCTTTCTCAAGATCATCGCAGCCAGCGTCAAACTTGATGCAGTAACATTCATTGCTTCGATTAAGATATGATCATATGGATCATTGAGACCATAGCTTTTCTCAGTTACCTCTATCCCTGTTTGGAAGACTTCTAACACAATTTTCTCAATGATTTTCCATTACCACTGTATTATTGAAGAAATCAAAGTTCTTGGGTGCAGATTTATTAAGATTTAAAACACTGCAATTTTTGATCAAAAGTAATTGCATTTCTTTTCTTTTTTTTTTTAAATTTTCTTTTTTCTTTTCTTTTTTCTTTTTTCTTTTCTTTTTTCTTTTCAAACTGATATGACAACATAAAATATTAAGTTGCTCTCCATAATCAAAAATTAAATGCCAGACCTTGATTCAGATGCTGCAGTACAAAGTAGTATTTACACACCCTCAAAATGGTGAGCATTAAACCTTAAAAGCCTGCTTTATACACAATAATGAAATGAAATTTATTGAACTCTATAATGGAAATGATGAAAAAATCCATTCTCAGTCACCACTGTCACTATTTGAGTTAATTAGCACCAATACCACAATTTTGGTCTAATTTACCGTATGTCATTATAAGTCCTAGGAATACTTATCTTTTGAAGAAATTTTTACATATAAATCACTTAGAAGTAATTTTTATTTATTATAATAACAAATTAAATCAGATGCAGTATGCAACAAGCAGAAATTTCTATTGTACTCAGTGGGTTGTTTTGTTTTTTTTTTTTCCTAATGTGGTCTGCATCTATTCAGAAACTTTTTATTGATTCTTGCATCATTATTATGAGTTCATAAAGAGCGGTAGATCTAACATAATGATTGTGTCAGAATATCTTATTGCAGCTACAATGAAGTATTACTTCATATGAAATTATTTTCCTCTGGTTTCCAATAAAATTTTAAATTTAATTTATTTTTAATTTATTTCTAGTACAGGTGAGTATAGTAAAGAAACAATCAGCAGTGTTCAATGTTGGATTGTTCACTCAAGATAAAAGTAATTTTATGAGCTGAAATATCTGTCACTTTTTGTTGCAAACACTCACTAAAATGTTTCAGTTACTTCAGCTTTGGATAGTTCAACTGTAGGTATGAGAGTAGTCATTTCTTTCTCTACCTGTAGGCTCTGTGAAACCTCTTCTTCCAGACCAAACTTCCATCCACATCTCTTTCCTGAAAAATACAGAAATTTCTATTTGGGAGTGTGAGTGTGATCTCCACATATAAATGTCATAGAATGCATTTTTTTGTCCAGAATTTTCTGAAGTTTGGAATTTCTGGTTTTGTCAAAAAAAAAAAAAAAAAAAAACCACCAAAAAACAACAAAACAAAACAAAACAAAAAAAAAAAAACAAAACACACACACAAGCAAACAAACAAACCAACCCCAAAAACAAAACAAAAAAGCCCACCAAACCTGCAACTACCTAAATTGTTTTGTTATGGGTTCTCTTATTCCCATTTTCATACTTACCAACAACCATATGTATTCTAACTAAAGAGTTCTGCCTTTATGAGGGATACTCTCAGAAGAAAAAAGGAATTCTGAAAATTTCTATTTACTTTGCTGTACTCTTGGTCAAAAGATAATTTTGCTTTCCTTTGTGAAAACTTTGTACATTATGCATTTCCTTATTTATTCATATTTTTATTCATTTTTCTAATATTTCTATAACATTTTTGTAACTATTCATATTTATTCATAGAACTAAATCACTGCAGCACCCTATTTACAGCCTCTAACTTTTGCTGTCATAATAAGAGAAATATATATATATATATATATATATATATATATATATATATATAAAAAATTATTATTATTATTATTATTATTATTATATAGACTTCTTAGGTCCATGGGTAAAAAGGTTTATTTATACAACACTGCACAGGGAAAGTACATAAATTAAAAATTATTTCTATAATGTCTTAAAATATTTTGGAAGTGTAGAAATCAGAAAACTGATTACTGTAAAAAAGAAAAAAAAAAAAAAAAAAAAAAAAAAAAAAAAAAAAAAAAAAAAAAAAAAAGTCAACCAAACCAAATCAGCTAATGTTGAAATATTTGCTATAATTTTGTAGACTAAATGAAATGAAGTTATTCCAAGAAAGAGACTGCTCAGCCAAGGAAATTCATAAACTAAAATTATCCATTGAAAATAGAAATTGTATACCGTTTATAAAATACATAATTATGGAGGACACTTAGTTGGGTCCTAATGTCTCTCTGTCCAAAATATATTTTATAAAATTTTGATTAATTCATAATTTCATGTTGTCCTTAGAAAAAGTGCTTTTTATTTGGTGCCCATCAGGAAAGGACTGAATAAAGATAATTATAATTATGATGATGATAATGATAATAATAAGCTGACCCTTACAATCTCTGTAGAAGACAAAAATCAAAATTATACAAATTATAATCATAAAATGATAAATATTTATTCACTTGTGGTTTAAGATATTTATGCAAAGTTTGATACAACACAACAAAGGTTGTGCTTTTCATGTTTTCATGTTTCTAGTTCAACACTTGTATTTCCTTGATTTTTCTGAAATTCAGGTTCACTTGTGTGGGGGGATTTTTAGTGACACAGCAGTTTGGGGGAGACCTCCTCTGTGACCTCTTCTGCCTCATTAAACCTGTCCTTCTTGAATTAGTTTTGCCTGGAGCACATAGTTCATCTCCCACAGTAGCACGATAGGGGTTTTATATAGGATTCTGTCATTACCTACTCAACTTCATAGAGAAGTAAGCTGATTATATTTTTTTGTTTTTAGGATTAGCAAGCACTTTCTAGGTTTCTCCGGACACTGCAATCTCTCAACAGAATTCATATTACCTTCTTCATTTATTTTTATTCCTATTAAGTACATGCCAAGTAATAAGTAAATTCCTGCAATTTCAGCATTTTGCCACCATCACACTTTTACTGCCACATTTATTGCCTTTATAACTACCACAATGAAACAAGTAAAAAAAAATTATCAATTTATGTTGCAAGCAAAGAGAAATCTTATTTTCTCCTGTAATCACAAAATCTTCTATGATGTTGATGATGCCATATACATATGTACTCCTTAATGCCTATAGTAGTCTCACAGTCTCTTAAAAATTTGTTTTATATATCAGGTGTAGAGCTGGGTTGTAATTTCCTACTTATTATATATCCATATTTTTCTACTTCCACCCTAAGATGGAAAGAAAAGGAAACATATATTTTTTAATTGAACCTAAACATGGCAGTGTGCTCTTGTTCACAATTTGCATAAGAAGTTCTTAAATGAATTTAGCCATTCACAATGTTCTTCCTAACTGGTTCACCAAACTTACAGCATGAAAAATGAGGAACAAATAATGCCCAGTACAGCATTAAATAATCATAACTTCATTAAAAATTATTTTAAAAAGGAAAATAAGTGAAAGTGGATGTGAAAGTGGATGTGAAAGTGAAAGTGAAATTAAATTAAATTAATGAAACAAAATATACAGATTAACATAACTGCACAAGTCCCTGTTAAGTTTGTAGTGGGTTAACTCCAGTAAGTAACTAAGCCCCATGCAGCCGCTCTTTCACTGACCCCTTCAGTGAGATGGGGAGAGAATCAGAAAAGTGGCAAGACTCATGGTTTGCGATAAAGACAGCTTAATATGGAAAGAAAAACCCATGCACAAGCAAATGAAACAAAGAATACATTCCCCAATTCCCACAGGCAGGCAGGTGTTCTGACATTCCCAGGAGAGCAGGGCTCCGTCACACAAAATTTTGACTTGAGAAGGCAAACTTCGTCACTCCAAACTTGTTTCCTTTCTCCTTTTTCCCCTACCTTTGTATGTTGAGCACAGTGCCATATGGTCTGGAATATGCCTTTGGTCAGCTGGGGTCAGCTGTCCTGGCTGTGTCCCTTCCCAGCTCCTCTGCACCTCCAACCTCCTGGCTGATGGGGTTCTGTGAGGAGCCAAAAAGGCCGTGACACTGTGCAAGCACTGTTCAGCAGGAACTGAAACATCCCTATTATCAATGTTGTTTTCAGCACAAACAGAACACGGACCATAAGAGTTACTGTAAAGAAAATTAACTCCATCCAAGCCAAAACCAGAACAAGAAAAATATATTGCTAGATTTAAATAACCTAGAATCAGAAGATGAGATGTAAGGCTTCTGCAACCTTGTTTCTAGTACATTTAGAAGTAAAGGGGAAAGAAAATAATAAGCCACTTGGGAGTAGTTACAGAATTCATTCTTACTTTTTGAGCAAAATAACCGCTAAAATCTGAAGTAAACTTCCGTCTTTTGACTAACAAAAGTAGAAATTTTAAATGAAAGGAAAAAAAATTGGTTTTCAATATAGTAAAATGAGTAGGTGGTCACCTGAAGAGAAGGAGAGAAGGACTAATTGATTGACTAACATATATCCTATAAATAAAAAAATCTCACATACAAATTATATGATGAGCCGTGTCATACAGATGTTGTTTTGATTTTACTACTAGATTACTAGGATCTGAAAGGAAGACTTTAGTTTTGTATCTCTACTCAGTATCACCAGGTTAACCTTTTACATTTTGACATAGATCTCTTTTCTCTCAATTGGTTCTTTCAAAGAGTGATCCATTTCTCTGCATTACTGCGTGATATGATGAGCTGCTTATAGTGGTTAATTGTGTTATTACTTCTACTTCAACAGTTTGTGGAAAAACATGTTATTAGCACCTCTGAAGTATTTAGATAATGTCTATCTTTGTTGGTTTTATTTATTTTTTGTATTATATATTATATTTTATTTAATTATCATTGCTTTACTTCTTCTGTAAGTATTTTTATCAGACCGTTTTCTGGGCATAATTCATCCAGTTCGCAAACAATTCCTTTTAAACAACCTCCTTTTTATTGTTCAAAGTGCACGGAGTAATCATCTAGATAACAGAGAATTCTCCATGGTTGGATGGTTGACTTTTCCAAAACAGTGAAAAATACTAATGTGATTTCAGGCAATTAGGAGACATCCCTTTGTGCAACATCGTTTTACAAACAAACTAACTAATGAACCCAAAACCCAGAATCCTAAAATTCTAAGCATTATTGTATAGTGTACTGAAAATTCTATTTTTTTCCCTTCATAAACGTGTGTATTTTATTAAAACAATTGGGCTTTTTTTGTTGTTGTTTTAATCTTTCCAGTCCTTGCAGAAACTTACTAGATATGACTAATAAAGGGAATGCCAAATTTAAACACATACAGTTTATGATGGAAATAACAAACTTTCTTCAGTTTGCTTTTGAGGTATTTATCTCAGAGAGAATTATCAGTAATTACTTCATATGAGATATACACAGAGTGAAACTTAATTAGTAATTTAAATGTACACCAAATTGGAACATTTTGAATCCCAATTAAAATTAATGGCTGCAATTAATTCAGGATTATTAGTCACCATCTTGTGCTCTGTTCCAGCTGCTGACATTTTCAAGTAAATGAGACAGTGTTTGGTGAATCTAAGTCACAAACAACACCATCAAGGGATGCTGTCAGCAGTTTGATTGTCAAAAGGATGTTAGACTCTTTCTATCTGCCTTACGGTTGCCTTTGCAAGGGATCCACCAATCACAAAAACTGCCAGATCACCAACTGCATGATGAGAAAAAGCTTCCATGAGTTCTGAGATAATCACAGAGCTGCTCAGCTCCTCATGTGTATTAAATCAATCTTTCCCATTAACATGTGAGGAAATAGAAATTTAGATTTGTTTGTACATATTTGTCAAGGGGACTAATATTTCTTTTGTATAAAAGTTACAACCATATTCTTGAGAGTAAAGGCTCTTACAATAAGACATGAGTCATCTTTATTTTGTCCTTATTTCAAGAAGCTGTTTGTTCAGAGCTTTTGCACATATTAGTTAAGCTATGCATTCTAACCCAAAACTAATTCAAATCCAGACAAATGTGAAATTCTTATTTGTCTGGGGAAACATTTCATTAAATATGCATTAAATCTCACCCTTACTTTTACTTGTGATTATTACACCACATTCATTTTGAACCTGATGAAATGCAAAGCACAGACAAAATTTCATCTGAAGTCAATGGGAGAGCCTTATACTAGACCCTTAGTACTCATACCTGACACCCAGGGTTCTAGTGAATAAATGACATCTTCTTTCCAAATGGAACAAAAATCTATGTTTAATTTCTCACATTTCCCTGGTAGTAAGATGCCTTTGGATTGTGCTATGCAACATGGTAAAATCTTGTAAGAATTGCAAAATAAAGCTGTATTTTGTCACCTTAAGCTATTGCTTCACGTAAGCAAAAATCTGAGGCCACTGGCAAAAACATCTGCCTTTTATTTCCAAAATTACCTATGCAAATAAAATTTCTCCATGTGAAATAAACAGAGTGAAATGTTAATTTGGAAAACTTCAGTGGATATGTCACGTAACAGATACATTTAGGTTGCACAAGGTTAGGTGCTACTAGTTTTTTAAGCATGGAAGTAGAAACTACCACTGTTTTCAGACAGTTTCAGTTTCAGACCTGAAACTGTGCTTGGCATTTCTTTTCAACTGGCAACATTAAAAGCAGAAAAGTCTGTAAAATCTCTGGCATTAGGATAATTTTATCTATATTGCCCACGACTGTCAATAGATAAAAAGTACCATTTTGCACAGGAGATATCTAGGTTCATACAATTTATTTATTAAATTCAGTTTCCCAGAAAATCACCACTTTTCTATCATAATTTCATTCTATGTCACAACTACAGGTACAAATTACTTCTCTGGGTTTAGGCTGTGCTCAGTAATCAGCACAATTGAACCATACATCACAAGAAATTGAACCAGGGCAGACCCTTTTTTACTCCTGCAATCTATTGAAACTTCAGTTTTCTGTGAAAGACTCACATATGTTTTGGTGGTGTTTGCTGTTAAGTTTATGTTTCTCTTGCTTTACAGAAACTCAGACCTGCAAAATATCTATAACTCCCTTAACAAATGTGCGATTCTGCTCCCATCACTGCTTTCTGCCTGCATGCTTTTGAAACTTATGGACTCTTTCTAACTTGTGAAAAGTCCTGTAGCTGATATGATAAAAGATGTTATCTCTACTTATCCACTTTATCTTGCCAAAAATCTTTGAGAGAGAAATTATTGTAGTAGACCATGCTATGTTTCTGTAATGGATGTGTTTTCCCCGTTTCATAATCAGACGAAATCAGAAAGCAATTTTACCTACCTTGTAGACTAGCAAGAGTAATTTCCAGGTTTAGTGAACCAGCTCAATGGTGCTTAACATCTCTTTCTTTGGCACATAAGTCAAAGTTTTTCCCATATTTTTATTCAAGGGTATTCACAATATACTATGTGAATGAGTCCATATGATGGCTACAGTATGAGAACATATGATGCAGAGTATTGGGATTTCTGACAATTGTTATTGATTTATTTTATGTTTGAAATCTTGAGATGCAATCTTGGAAAGAAAGAGCTGAGAAGAGAGAAGAGACAACCATGTGAAGAACAAATTGTCAGTGTGATAGGGAGACGACACTGATGGACAGCCTCAGAAATGGAAAGAATTTGTTCATGTGATAATGAACTGTAAGTTTTCAATATAAGATGACAGAAAAAGAGATTCAAATCTTTCCAATTTAGGGCTGAATATGCAGCAACATCTCAACAGGCAGCACTTTTCTCTGCACATTTCTGGTGGAGTAATACTTGGAATATGGGATTCAGTTCAAGAAACTGTCTTCCAGATAAACATTTGTAAACTGTAGGGACTTGAGAAACAACCATGACAATTCTAGAAAATTACATGTCTCTGGCTTCTCTAATGCCTGGATTGAAACAAGAAATCGATAAGCATTTGAAGGATGAAAACCCAAAAGCAAAATTGTTATTTTAAAGAGTACAAGAGAGTGTAAAAAGAAATAATCTTGCTATGATGTTGAAGAACAATAAAGAAAGTTGAGCTGGCTATTTCAAACATATCCCAAGTTCTATTAAAGCAGCAATATTACTTTCCTGAGGGAAATTACAATAACATCTTACTTAAAAAAAAAAAAAAAAAAAAAAAAAAAATTCAAGATACTTTTTAATATGTTACATAGTAAAATAAAGAAGAAAGACAGCTCCTAGAGATCTGGGCTGACAGATTTGTTTTTTCTTTTCAGAACTCTGTTTTCCTCTATATTACACTATCTATCTTCATATCATTAGTGGAATACATTTTGTATTACAGTGTTTGCATGCATTCAACCTTTAAAGTAATTTAATTTTTTTTTTTTTTTTTTAGTTACCTCTCCTTAATACATATATATCCATGACCAAGAAAATTAAATCATTCAGTTCTGAAAATTTAGGTAAAAATCATATTTTAACACTTTCAGAATACAATTTGGGATTTGTTGGAAACATTTCACTCCTCTTCAGAAATGCCTTTCCCTAGAACTGATATGCTGATTTCATTTTACATGAAAAATTATTGTGTTAGCATGGCTTATGTTAATCAGAGGAAACAACTTCCTTGCCACACTGAACCATCACTGCATACATCTGAGTCTGAATACACAAACTTCATTTTACATTTAGACTCTGGATCACTTTCAGAATTGTCTTCCAAAAATGAATTAAATAAAAGAAATACAGTACTAAAATTTGAAAAACTGAGTTGTAGTTATGTACAACTTAATTATTATTGTTTCAATTGTATTATTTTTATTGTTTTCTATCTTCTATTATATGAACCGAATAACTGGAAATTTTATGAAGGTTGCAATTATTCTGTATAGGTTTAAATTTTTGACACATTAAAATAATTCCAAAATACAGTGGCCAAATGTTGCAAAAACACTTCAAACTGAATGAAAATACTGGAGTTCATCAGACTACTGAAAAAAAAAATTTTTTCCTTCTCAGTGATGATTGAGATCAACTTCCCAGTGTTAGTCTTTTCTAGCAGAATTCCGCTGTTTGACTAATTCTAAAACCAGCAAAAATATCATGACTTTTTAATTGGTCTGAAGTTCAGTGACAAAATATGCAGCAATTGATACGGGATATGAGTTTTAGAAAACTTCTGCTGGTGCCAGCTGAAGGTTTATTGCAATAGCTTTATCACAATGAAAGAAAGAAAGTTTTTGTGCAGGTATCTCTTTCTACTCACATAGGAATGCTTTTAAAACATAAAGCAGATACCATTAAAGTTAAATCTTTGCCTGACAAATATCAGAAAAAAGAAAACATTATTCTCATTACACTAAGATGACAGGTTTCTTTCTTAAAAGCAAACACAATTCTATTTTGTATTGTTTCTATGTTTATGAAAATACTACTGATGTGATCTGGTATAAATTATATCTCAAAAAGCGAACTGCAATATACCCAGAGAAGCAATAAAAACCAAATATGAGCTCTGCAGAATTCTCCAAACTAGTTAGTGCAAAGTAACTAATTCCAAATAATAAAATTATAAAACTAGCAACCGGGCGCCTCTGCTTGTGGACACTGAGCTTAATGCAAAATAAAAGCCTTACCATTAAAAGACCAAGATGCCTTTTTTCCCCAAAATCAGACAAGGCCCAGGTTACTACTCATGCATGATATTTCACCCTTGCAATCCACAACACATATTTCTGAAGAAAAATAACTAGTACATATTAATCCTGTAAATTTTATTAGCATTTCAGAGTAGGGCTATTGCTAATTGTATGTTCAATGTAGAGCAAATTCAAGCATTACCATGACCATCTTGACCCAGATTTCATACTGAACCAGGTAAAACCTAGTTTTCTAGATAAAACACATTTCCCACATTTAATTTCAGAGTTTATTAAGGTAGAGTCCTTCATACAAATCAGCAGCCGTACAGTCAGGTAACAAGATGGACATATATTACTTCACAAGCAATATGATTTTTGAAAACATAGTGCTAGTAACCAGAAATACGTAGCTTTCCTAACTTTCCTGATAGGTTAATAGGAAATCCTTCACATAATTATTATAAAAATATTTCTAGCCAATGCTTATATTGCTCTGGAAGACTGTAATTATTCAGATGGATATGGGAAATAGTTCTTAGGCGGGTTATTTTTAGTTTGTTACCCCCCTCTTGTACTTGATTCATTTGATCTCCCAAATCCTGTGTTACCTGAAGCGTTCACTGTCGAGTGGCAGAGTTGTCTTGTGAGCAGCAAATTAACATTGAGAGTGACCACAAAGAGATATCTTTTGTACAACTGCAATAACATCTTTGCTTGCATCAGGGAAAAAGGAAATGACCATAACTGGTCAGATCGGGGGAATGGAAGACTTTGAACGAGAAATTCAGAGAGGAAAAACAGAAATATATCTTGACAGACACATCTGCTGAAATGAATGTAACTTTAAAAATAGAATGAGTATAATTATTTATTATGCTAATACTTCCTTACAAAACCACAAAATATTTGTCATGCATAGCACATGAAATAAGGGTACAAAGGCCAATGTAATTTTTTCACTTGCTTCTTCTTTCTGTCCTGACACAATATTTCAAAGAATATAAGAGACTTAAGATACATACAATTAAAAACTTCGGCTGTTGGAAGCAACTATATTAATGAACTCTGTAATTTTATAGGTTTAAGTGTTATGCCTTTGGACTGTAACAAGAACACTCAGTACTAAAGCCACTAAGTCACACTAGAAGAATCACCATGATTGGTAAAGCTGCATTTATTTTAATAGAGAAATACTAAAACTGACACAAGCTAAGTCAGTATTTAAATATTTAATAATATTTTCTAAAAATTACAGGAAACAAATAAAATTATCTAAGGAAACAACAAAATGTTGTTAATTTGTGATAAGAAAGTTTTTTCTAGTTTTAAATAACTTGAGAACTCTTCCCAATTTTGACTGTTTCTCATTTGCTTCGAAATTCAGTTGGGAGGGGGAAGTTGTGATTTTCCCATTGTTAGTAAGAAGAAAACATTGATGTAATATGATAAAATACAGTAGAAGAAGAAGAAGGAAGAGAATGACCAGAAATTACTAATCATATTTCTCTAACTTCCCATTTAAAAGTGGTTTCAATTTTGGAATAGTAAATTAGATTAGAATCATTCTGCAAAATCACTGTAGAATAACCAGCAACACATATGGTTGTCATAGGAATATCTGCCCTTCAATTTACAACATATATGGGATTTTTTAGTGAGTACACCTGTAGGTTTGCATATGAAAATGACGGAGATTTACTGTAGATAAAGGCATACTCTGGACCATTCCTGCTCCTGGCATTTTACCTGGAAGATACTCTGGAGAATTAACTGGTGGAATAAATCAACAGAGTACAAAGGGTGTACAATAAGCTCGAGAGATAAATGTGTAGGCTAGGATCATTCTCTGGATCCATCTAAATAACAACAATGTTCTGTGGTAATATAACATTTAGGTAAAAATATTTTGCTAATATTTATGTGAAGAACTGCCTCTTAACCTATCAAGAAAGTTAGAAAAGCTATGTATTCTATAAAGCTCCAATCCCATATGTTAAAACACAACTAAAAAAAATGTTTGTTTTATTGTGAAGGACTGCACTTTTATAACAGATCGCTCTCCATTTCCATGCCCTTTCTAAAGGCCTATTGAACTCCACAAAATCTTACAAAAGCATATTGCATTAAATAACAGTAATTCAGAGTCAGAGTGATAATTCATGCTGTAAACTCATTTTGTGCTTGACATGATCTCAGATAAATAGCATCCATGCACGTATCTCAACTATCCTCATATCACATCATAATTTTACATGTAGGTCATCAGAGTTTTGCTTCTAGGCAGTACTTCTGGAGCTAAATTAATTTTTTTCTTGTGACTACAAAATATATGATAGCAAAAGTTTACAGTTAAAAGTTTTTTATGTTGCTAGCCTAATTAACATTAGTCAGAGTTTAATTTTGCTGTAAGCTCGTTGAGAGTCATTTTAAGAATAAAAAAAAATTGTTTGAAAATGTCCAAACAAGAGTACATCTGAACACTGAAAACCAGCAGACACGAACTGTTTCTGATTTAAAATGTCCATTAGTATAATTTGTATAGGTGGAAGCAGATATTCCGGAGAGGAAAGCAGTACCACTTGCTGATTTTAGTAAAAGGAGGTATGCACATTGCTTCTCTCACTCTGGACACACTTTCTGGACTGGTCTGAGTGAAATACCTATGCAGATGTTTCCAGCTGAAGGCAAATGTTCAGGATGCATTAAGCCACTCAAGGCTACCAAATAGGGAAAGGTTTGGAAGCAAACTTTCAGGACTAGTAGTAACTCACTGACAAAATTTCAAGTGCCTGCAGGTGGGTATGAGATGCCCAAAGATTTACATTGTGGTTTTGAGGACCGTGTCTGGTATTTACACCAGGTGTTTGCATCTATCCTAAATCTTCTGTGGATCTGAGAATATACATTCAAATATTACTAGTAATGCCTTTATCCTTCTTCTGTCTCTAAACACAATTAGATTAAGATCCCTCTAGTCCCTTGACAGCCTGCTATGTCCTGCTTGCAGAAAAAGGGTGTACACATTTTTCAGAAATTCATAACAAAATGTTTAAAAAAGCAAATTATATTTTTATTAGATACTGAGATGTCCAGAATCTTGCTCTTGAGATACAGCCCTCTAAAAACTTTTTAACTGTGCATTTTACACCTAAATATTTAAGAAGTTTTATCTTTTTTTCCAACTTTTATTTAATGACCTATAACAGGCAGAATTTCCTCCTCATTTCCTCCTTTCCCTTTGCTTTTTCAGAGCCATTTTTCACTCCTCTTGACTTTTTCTTTCCTGCCAAAACCTTTCTACACTGTTTAAAATTTTGTCTGTATATTGCAATTATTGTTCTCTTTCTAATTTCCAAAAAAATCACTAACTAAAATCAGAAGTCACTTTAGCTTCAGATGAGTAGGACATAAAAAAATAAATCCAAAAAGAAAGTGCCTTGCATGGGAGAACAAGCAGGCCCTGCTTCAAGGAGTTATTAAAACAGGGATCATGTTATTTACAAAGACTACTGTCATAATCCCCCATAGCTTCTATAGACACCACTTCATACTGGGAGGTGCGAGACAAGGCAGAAGAATGATCTCTCTGTAGACTGCTCTTTTATTGAGAGAATGCTGGTATCAGTTAAAATGAGCAGAGATACTGCATTTCGTCAGGTGTAAGTCAGAGAATGGTTTTGGTTCAGTAAATGCCTCAGCACTAAAAATTTAAACACTCAAATGTAATTACAGAATAAAAGGGCAAACGTTCTTCTGTGATGACGAACTAAGGAAATTCTGCACAAATATAGAAAACCACTGACTTAGTTTGCTTCATTTTGGTTCTGGAGAGCACACAAGAAGCTTTAGACTCCTTAAATCCAAAATGTAAGGGTACTAATACCAGACAACATTTTTATTAGGGCAGAAATCAGTTATGAATAAATTCTTCTCAGGTATAAGGAACTTCAGTGAGCTTTTACTGCTATGATAAATATTAAATTGGAGCCATCAGAACCTGATATAATCCTTTGGAATTCAGAAATTAACTGATAATGAAGTGGGGAAAAAAAAAAAAAAAAAAAAACAAAAAAAGAAAAAAACAAAAACCCACTCAGTACCATATGCCATGATCTTTCCTTAATATGGCAGATTACATTTTATGGCCAGAAAAATCTCTCCAAAAATTAAAATATGACCTTCCAATAATGCAGGTTTGTGTCAAAAAAATGAATAGCAATAAGATGCTGCAGTGAAAGAAGATTTAAAAGCAGATAAAGGAAAAAAAGAAAAAAGAAATAAAAAGAAACAAAGAATG
Source organism: Hirundo rustica (assembly GCF_015227805.2). NCBI lineage: Eukaryota > Metazoa > Chordata > Aves > Passeriformes > Hirundinidae > Hirundo > Hirundo rustica. The sequence continues at coordinate 77,196,184 of NC_053450.1, read as the reverse complement.
AGGCTCTCCAGCATACAATTGTAATTGTCTACTTGTCATTTTTAATATAGAAGTGGCTAAAAAAAAAAAAAAATCTTAGGATAATTACCATCTGTGATGCAATTTAGATGCTTTCATTGTTTAAATCATAACTCAGGAAAAAAGTTATGATACTTTTTGTCTATTAGGGAAAAAATACACAAAAATTGATTACATTGTCAATTATATCTATCCAGGCATCCAGAGTAACACCAATTTTCTAAATACTTTTGACTTCTGAATGTGAGGAAAAAAATTGGGAAAAAAATGCATGTCTTCTTTAAGTTTCTTTGATCAAAAAAATTGTGTATACACCCCAAAAAATATTTTGTAATACTGTACACCACAAGATGTGTCAGTCCTTGATACCTGCAATTATCCAGTCAGTGCCTTCAGTGCCTACACACTGGATTTCAGCACAGAGCTGTTAGAAAGTAAGTAGTAACTTCATGTAATTTTACACTAGGGACCCTCTAATCAAAAGTGAGAAAAAATTGTGATTTTCAAACTTTAAGATTTCTCACATTTCCCTTGTCCATTGTAGGTTCATTTCAAATTGGTAATTATTATTTCCAAAATGTGTTGTGTTGTCTGCAGAAACAAATTCAGTAGGAGACAATAGAGGCTGCGGACTTTAAAAAAATCACTGAAAATAGGAGAAAGATTTACAGCTAGATATGGGAAAAGGAAAAATACCTTGATGTATGGTTATGTGGAAATTGTCATACTAATTTCACCTGTGCTCTGAGCCAGTGGGGCACAAACTATTTCTGATCTGAATCATGGAGCTGCATTTGTAAATGCATATCCAATGCTAGTAAGTCCATCTGAATAATAAACTTTTAATCATGGTCATTCCTATCTTTTTCTATGTTCCTATCACTTTGGAACTTGGAAATGGGTGATTTTCAAGCTATGCAAAGAGAAATGGCTCTCAGGAGAGCAGAACAATCTGACCAGAAGTTACAGCTGAAGAAAAAAAGGTAATATATATATATAAAGCTGGTGACTGTCTGGCTTCTATCTGTCTTGGCTAATGCAGTTCAGCTCTGGAGTCAGGAAAACAGGTATTCAGAGATGAGAAAAAAACTGCTTCAATTGCAAAAGAAGCCTAATGATTTTCAAGATGTCACCAGGATTCTGTCATTCTCTGTGCAGACAGATACTTTTTTTCCTAATAAACTAGTAACTGAAAAAATGCAAAGGCACATTTTAGATAAAGTTACTATACATGATGCATTTACAAATGCTCATTTATATGTTATGTGACTACTCAATAAACAGAATACTAATATTGAAATAGTTCTGAGTACAAATTTAGTATCTAACTAGAGGACAGTGACAACACACTAGCTACTTAAGTTTATTTCAGAAGAAATGCAATTTTAAAACACTAAGTAAGCTTTATTTATTTATTTGTCATAGACCTTTGCAAAAGACTGTGTAAAATTTCCTTTTTATACACAGTGCAATTTTAAGTGTTTTACTTTTGACACAATTGCACAAAGATCACAGTTGGATATACCTTTATTAATTCTAATTATTTTTCCATGTTTCTACAAAATTACTATTACATAAACAATATGCATCAATCTTTTTTCCAAAACATATAATCCCATGTATTTAATTACAACAAAATTATTTGTGATACAACGCTTTAATGAAGGAGAAAACACAAATGATATAACACAGCACAAACACATTTAAAGCTCCTTGCTATTTTAATAAGATTCATGAGCATGATAATTTTGAATATACAGTACTACACTTGAGAGTTCAGATTTTGACCTGACTTAAAATGTACTCCCCTAAAAAATAAAAACTGTAACTATGACAACTTGAATTATGTTCAACTTGCTTTATTAAAAAAATTAAAAAGGCCCTAACAAACACAAATTAAAAAAAAAAAAAAAAGAAAAAAAAGAAAAAAAATCACACACACACACACACAAAACCTAAATAAATTAACTGAGACTACTAACAATTGTTTTCAGGCAAATTTTGAATCAGGGTTTAAGTAATTGAATAAGCTAATCTTATTTAGAGTTTGAACACTGATATGCTTTCTTTGAGACTACTGTTAAAAAGTAACTTTTAAGTTCTGTAATTTCAAATTATTCTTTTAATATAAATGTAGGTCTAACAACTATCAATCTTATAATGAAATTACTTTTGAAACTTTAATTTTAATTAAGGGTGCTTTAAGTTTGGGATATTTACTAGTTATGTGCAGACAAAATAGCCAGATATACGTGGAGAGGACACATGTGTGCCTGTACTCTTTCTGGTTGTTTCAGACAATGAGAATAAAATAGAAACAATTCTAGGAGGAACAGTATTAATCTACAGAAACTAGTGCATATACTAGTACACAGTTTGAATGACAATATACAATTAGGAGGAGTCTTTTAATTGTGATATAATATGAAATATAGTGTACCAATATATATTCCCAGTTGAATTGCTTTTAACTGCACTTTCTATGCCACATAAGTGGACTTGCACACCAGAGATCAGATTTCATGTCTTTATATATTTTAGTAGAATTTCTTTACTCATAGAGTGGTAAAACACCAGAACATTTTGTCCAGAGAAGTTGTGGATGCCCCGTCCTTGGAAGTGTTCAAGGCAGTGCTGGATAAAGCCCTGAGTAACCCGATCTAGTGAGTGGCACCCCTGCCCATGGCAAGATAAGGGGTTGGAATGACATTATTTCTAAGGACCCTTAAAACCCTAAAAATTCTACCACTCTATGAAATTAAATTTATTTTCTAATTATATTTGAGCATTTTATCTTAAATATCTCATTGATTCCTTGTTCTAGATTCATGTGACACTTTTTACAATAAAGAAAATAATGTACCACTAAAATGTCACTGTATTAATAAGGTTACATGGCTAAAATATACTCTGACTTCAAAATATATTAACTTCATGCATTGCCTAATTTAACAGCAAAGACAGCAAAGCCTGAGTATTGAAGTCACTAATGGAACTTTAACTGACAGGTCTACAAAAACAGGTGAAGGGGATGTTAGGATTACAGTTTCCAACAGGAGGTAATGGAATAGATTACCAAACTCCTCTTTAATCAACATTTCCCTCTTTTGAATATTTATGAAAATATTTTTCCATATTTGAAAATCAGCTTTATTTCATTAACTAAAAGGTGGTTTAGGTTGTGGCAACCTGCCAAGACAAGTAAAAACCTGAAAAGGAAAATAAACAGGATATTAATTTCTTGGCAATTGTAAAAATTATTTGAAGATTCTTTTTGAAGATGAATCCTTCAGCAACCCAGTAGGCAGATGTGTTGCTTTTTGAAGGCTTTTCTTCTTAAATGCAGTTGCACAAAGCATATTGATGGATCAGAACTAGGCCACATCTTACTTTCTTTCAAAGAAGGAGAGAGTGTACATATGCACTTATGCAAGACAGAAAGTTTCTGAGGACAGTTAAATACTAATCTAGTATAATGAGAAAAAATACTGAGTATTATTATCTCATTAAGATACATTAATATCTCCTTTCATTCTCTGGAATTGGTTCCTCTGGGAAAAAAAAAAAAAAAAAAAAAAAAAAGCCAACAGGCTATATGTTTCATCTAGTCACCACAGAGAATTTTACTCTTCTTCTAGTACTACTCAGAATTCATCCTTCTCTGTAATTTTCTTGGGGTAATTTTTACATATGCTTTTATTTCCTTATGCTGGGAACATGGAGAAACTGCTTTAATTTCAAGAAGGTTCTAATTAAAACAGCTATTTTTTGAAGCTGGTAAATTTCACACTCAGAAACTAAAACTCATTACACCAGTTTTTGAACATTTTTATCACTGGTCTACATGAACAAAAAGCCTAACAACAACAGCCATTAGAAGGAAAAAAAATAGATTAATATTTGAAAAAGTGTCATGAAGATGTAGTGTTTACTATTTTCTAGCACTTTGCTTATGCTAGTTCACATTGAAGGTATGTCTTTGGACTTGAGGATAAATAAATTTTGCTTCATATTGCTGTGCTAATGGCAAGTTATCACCATAACCACAAAACAAAGTTGTGTAACCTTCCATATGTCAATAAACAGCTATGTATCTCCATATGAGGAATAAAATTAAACAATTGATAGATATGTAACATACTATATGGTCATCGATTTTTTAATATGAGCCATATACAACAGTAGGGAAAAAATTAGTTTCCTTAACAACTGGCATCCTTACACTGCAATTAAACTAAAATACTTTACAATGAAAACCAAAGAAAAATAAACTTCTGTGAGAGTGTAAATCCAATAAACCAAAACTTCCTATAACATTTAACTAAAGCTGAAAATATAATTCTGTGTAATCTGTGACTTCATAATGTAGCAAACATATCCTACTAGAAGAAAACATTAGTTAGAAGTGAACAAAAAAATCACAATAATAAATTAATTCAAAAACTATATTCAGCCTACAGTGTGTCTGTGAAAATATGATTTCTTTTGTTGCATTTTAGTTTTCCAAACTTCTGAAAACCTATTAAAATTATCTCATGTAAGGTAACTGGCAGAAACTAATGATCATACTTCACACTGAAATAAATTTTTTATCTTATAAATACTGTGGCTCCTTGCATAGGTTAACTACACAGTATGGCCGGTTTTGCCAACAGATTCATTTACCAGAGATAAGAATTCTGGAAAATTCTTTATAAATTTACGGGGTCATTGAGTCTACAAGTAAGAGTAGCATTCGTAAGTCCATGAATGCTAAAAGTGATTGGATAGGGAAAAAAGTAACAAGAAAACTTCAGACTCTTCAAAGTAAAAGTGGAAATATTAGGGAAAGTAACACTTTTGTCATTTTGAAGGTTATGAAGTAAAATCTCTTTGCTAGACAAGACCTGACCTGGGTAACTTATAGAAGAATACATAAATTGGCACATGATGACCCAGTTGCTGAAGAATTCTCAGTCTGTTTCCTCTTAATTTTGAAATTATTTCCCAGATACTTTTAATAAAGTGGCTTTTAATGTGCTAGAATTTTGGATGTTACTTCTACCAAAGACTTGTATATTATGTTTAAACAGCTATTTTAAGAATGCTGTTCAGACAGGGCACATAAATCTCTAACATTTCCAGGACTCCATGTTTGGGAACTTGCCCCTAGCAGGCTATTAGTTTAATTTCTCTAAATATGTAAAGAAATATATGTATCTTCAGATACATAGAGAAAAATATGTATCTTCAGATCCCATCCTGACAAAAGTCAGTGTGTAGGGTGTGCATGTAGATCTTGGATGTGCTGGTGGTATATCCTAACAGTATCACCTCACCACAGTCAAACATTTTAAACCTTGCACTTTTGCAGTGTTCTTCATACCTACTGTTCACAAGAGAAATATTAGAAATATGAAGGCAATTTTTCTAAAATAAATAATTCTTGAAAATATTAAGAATTTTCCAGATCACTAAATATATTGTCAGTTGATTTCTAGTGAAAGCCAAGGCAGTATATTTTAAATCAGAGCATAATCTACTTATATTTAAACTGACAGTCTTTGTTATGAGTTGATTTGATAATATGCAAGTGTGTACATCTGAATTAGTGATTGGCTTTTTTATTCACACTTACTATTGAACACCTTAATTTCAGAAATGATGGCATTCATTGCCAATTGATGTGGTTAGACACTATCAAGTTAAGGGCTGTGTTTCATTTCTTGAAGTTGTTTTCGTCTTGCTTCTTTCAATGTACATTTTATTTTGGCTATTTTTTTTCCCTCAGATTTCATCAGTTGTTCATCCAAGTGAGCTAATTAAATTCAAGAACTTTCCTGCTCAAATTTACTTTATATGCTATGGCTTCTATTGCCCAGACATTGTTCTATTTATTTCTAAAAGTTGTTTTTATCCAGATACCTCTCAAGCCTATATATTCTTCAGGCAATATATAATCTCATTTCTCTAACTTCTCTCTTTCTGTGCTAATTTCTTCTCCTCTCTGAAGTTACCTCATAATATTCATTCATCAATTCCTTGGTGTCTGCTGTCCAATAAGTCTCAAATAAAACTACGTTTTCCTCATGGCCCTCTCTCCATGAGTTTTCTGGTATGTTGTTTCTCCTTGGGCAATGAGAATATCAACAACCCATGCAAATCAGTTAAAATGATTTAAAAAAAAAAAATAATTAGTTTTACCTAAGAACATTTCCTTTGATCAAATCTCAAAGTCTAGGAGGTTTACATTTGTGCATCCATGGCAAGAACACCGATAAAATAATCCATATCAGACTTTGCAAAGAAAGGTTTTAACTTAAACAGGTTTCTTAAACACTTGTTTCTTGAATACTAGTGCCAATGAGCATTTTAATAGTTCTACAGCACAAAGCCTTAGTAGAGTGAAGGTTTCCAAATAGGAGACTCTTTCAAAGAGCTTCCAACATGTCCATACTTTCTTTACCTCAACTGCAAAGTGTTAAACGTGGCTGCTCACACTGGAAGGGAAGAGGCAGGTCTTTTTATCTTTGCATACAGCCTAGGCCTATCTGTCAGGGTAGGGGGGGGAGCAAAGAAGCCTCTGGGGTGACCTTATTGTGTCTTTTCAACATTTAAAGGGGCCGTGTAAGAACGATGAAGTCTATTAGCAGGACCTGTTGTGATCAGACAAAGGGTAACAGCTTTAAACTGGAAGAGGGTAGATTCAGATTAGATATAAAGAAGATACTTTTATGATGAGGATGGTGAATTATTGGAACACGTAGCCCAGAGGCTACAGGTGTGCCACCCTTGGAAACAATGAGAAGAGAGAAGCAAGCAAACCATCTTCTGTAAATGGTAGAGCTCTTTTTTGAGATTAAGAGGATGGAATGGACAGGGCACAGGAATTATTTTTTCAAACAGATTAAAATCTATTGTGGGACAAAAAAAAGATAAATTGTAAAATGTTACAGTGTGTTAATTGGGTTTATATTGTGTTCCATTTTTATATTGGGGTTTGTAATGTTTTCTATTGTATGCCCTTGGAAACTGTATCACGTGGTTTGTCCCTGCTTGGCCGCACCCATCCCCCACACTGGAATGTAACCCAACTCTGTTCCACTCCCACCTTATTCCTGATTGGGTAGTGGCTTGTGCCTTCCTCTAGGCCTGTCCCCCCTGGGAAAAAGCCCCAGGACTCCCGAGGGCTTGGGCTCTCTGGGACCGGAGGGGAAGGGGAAAGAACTCTATCCAGCAGGGGCAGGACCCCTAAGAATAAAGCCGTGATATCCCCCCGGACAGAAAGCAGGCTCTGTGCCTTTTGCCATCGACGGTCGTCTGTGTCTCTCTAAAGAACTCCCACAGTAAAATGTATTGCTCAAAGGAATTTATCAACATCTCCACTAAGGCTGCAAATTATGCTACTGAGAACAAGCCAGCAACTGTTCTTTGTCTAGAAAGCCAAATGGTGAAATTGAGCTTGTCTCCATAGAGTTACATACCTTCCTCTCCTACAACCGACAGACAGAACTAATCCATGTTGCCAGCTGGGGTGCAAGCGGAGCAGCCATGGAGAGGCATGCAAAGCAGTACCCCCCAGAGTGTTAGCCTTGCTTTCCATGGTTTAGGCATACCTGAAATGCCTGAAACTGGGGTCATTAGTCTGGTAAGGAATGAGCTGCCGAAAAAATGTAATAACCTGGTGCAAGTAGCTCGGGCTGGATTCTTCAAGCTTTATTTTCCAGAAAATCTATTATAGGGCTGTATCTCAAAGTAATGGAGCAGAAGGAATGAGATAGTAAATATAAATGCTAGAAAGTATTAATGGTTATAGGTTTCTCTGAAATATTTAAGAGTCTGTTAGATTTCCGCTTAACATATGTTCTTATGTTTTATATTGTGATTCATCTATAATCTGAGCATTCTTGAGTCAAACATGATGAATCTTCAAATGAGAGACCAATGCTTTTTTTTTTTTTTTTTTTTTTTTTTTTTTTTTTTAACTCAGGGCATAATGATTGTGATCTATACTATAGAGGCTGTAGCTCATTTTTCAAAATGCTAGGTATGGTTCCAGTGACATATTCAATCCAAATTGTGTTATTTTCTAACATTAGTCTACATGTTAAACAGAGAAAACAACCACAAAGGACTGACACTGCGTTACCTACGATCTCCCAGATTAATTGCTTTTATATACTATTATCTTCACTCCAATAAAAATTTTTGTTGTTGCTGTTAATGAGATTTCAATTAATTGAAACCTGAGCCTTACCTTCATTTTTCTTGTAGCTGTGGAATCCACAATACTCGGTGAACTGATGGAATAACACTTTAAAGAGCATAGATAGCTTTAGAAAAGGTAGACACTAAACACATGGACATGAATGGCATGTCAGTGAGGAACCAGCTTTGAGTAGGGGTGTAAAATCTTCACAATAACTCATATTGCTAATTAACCAGAGCCCTGAAAGAGGTTTGAAAATAAATGATCAGCCATTTCATATTTCACATTTCACTAAAGTGGAACAAACTCATTCTGTGAATAAACAGACTTGAAATTATACTTATTTAACACCTATGCGAATACTACATTTAGAACAGTAATACAATTGGAGTCTATTTGTGGGAAATATGCAATAATACCTGGAAAGTAAGGAAAAGCTACATCACATAAAACTAAAATTACAATTATGGATGTTCTTATGAGTTGCTAAATGTTGATTCTTTAATTTTTGTTCACTGTGAGAGAAAATGAATCTAGGATTGTGACACTGAAGAAATATGTTTTATTACCTGCTGCTCCATAGGCTCGCTGCCAAACTGCAAGTGAAGCTTAATAATGACAATGGAAAATTCTGCATGCATAAATATAAATGTCTTCCATTCAGCGTACAGTTTGTTCAGAAGGCTGAAAGCTATGAGGTGGTGCATCAAAAAGAACATTCACATTTTACTCAACAAAAATATTCTTGTTTTTGGTAAAGTGTCACATTCAACAACATGACAGAACATACTCAAATACAGGAATAAAAGTGCTAATTAAGACTTCTCTTCTTTTGGTCTCACTGTTGGTTTCATTAGTATCCCCTCAATCCCTTAAAACACCAAATGCCTTTCAACACAGTTAAACAATTAAAACATTCACAATAGGAACACTTGAATGAAAGCTATTTCAACTCACAGTAGCATACTAAATTAGTAACTGAGAAAGCTTTTTCTCACAAAACACTTTAAAGGTTGTCTCCACATTACAACTTGAGATACTAAAGCAGTGAAACATTGAAATTTGTACCTATCATGGGTTGTTTTATTTTCTAGTTACAGAGAAATGTAAAATGCATTTTCCTGCCAGGACCTTAATGTTGCTTTAGGCGGGAGGAAGACACGGACCTATCGGAAAGCTAGCCAAGATATTGGCAGCTAGTTTGACCAGCAGGGATGCTAATGCAACTTTGGAAAGGACATTTAAAACTCTCATCTCCGCTTTCTTGCTTCCGGGTGAGCCATGCGGTAACACTGTAGGGCAGCAGAGGAGGGCCCGGCTCAGGCCTTGCTGTCCTTGGGAGGCCGGGCTGAGCCCAGCCGAGCCTCTGGGAGCCACTGCCCTCACAGGGAGCGGCCTGGGCTGGCTGAACCCCCGGAGAGGGGAAGCTGAAGCTCAGCAATGCTGGCCACATGCCTGAGGCTGCAGCAGAGGAGGCTAAGCCATGGCCTGGCTTAATTGCCGCTGGCAGCAGAGAAAGAAAGCCTGCAGCTTCATAACAACTCTGAGCCGAGCCACCCTAAATGAGACTGAGACGGAGGGGTGGAAAAGAAAACATCCACTGGCCTCCCCCACAGCACAGCTTTGCCTTTCTTCAGCCCTGCAGCCTGGGGCCTGCACATGGCCACTGCAGGCCTGGGCGGATTTAACCCTTTCCTAGCAACATGGAGCTTCTAAAGCACAACTCTTCCTTGAGAGAAAGAAGAAAGAAAACAGGGTACATAGAACAGACACCGAATGAAGTCAGTGGATTAGAAGTGAAAGAACTAATAATATTGGAATAGGATTGAAGAAGTGGACATTTTTAACTGGACTTCTCTGGGGTAAACTATGGAGAAATGGACTGTTCTTTGTAGCATCTTAGTGTTGTTGGGGAAAATGTTAGTTCTCATCAAATTTAAGGACTGATGTAATTGAGATTTAATTGAGAATTTTAAAGCCCCCGTTCCTGGGTCAAAACGAGATTTCAGCCGTTGAGATGAAGATGATTTTAGACTAGAAGAAGTATTCGTAAATAGTACCCCAGATACACTGAGAGGCCTTGCTGATAGAATATCATGGTCTGCAAGAACTCCAGGAGAGAGTTTTGAGAGCCACTGGACTATTTTGTCTTGTAGCAAACATCTCCATAAAAACCCTAGAGAGACTCTTCTCCTAAAGTAATGAGTGATTATGTTTAAGTAGTGAAACTGACTGAAAATCACAAGTTGTGTGATTTTGTGTGATATATGTTGTTTAATAAGAAAGCTAGTAGTTTGTAGGGGGAGGGAAGAGTGTTTTAAAGTTTCATTGTGTTTTAGTTTAAGTTTTCCTTTTCTCAACTTTTTTTTTTTTTTTTTCATTATTTTAGTGTGTGTGTTAATAAAACTATTTTGTTCATTTTTAAGCTTAAGCCTGATTTGCTTTTTCTCCTGATCTCTCCCTCCCACAGAAAAAGAATAAATACCAAAACCTCTACAGTACCAAAAGTACAAATTGCAATTCATATCTTTTTGGAGATCTGTAACCATGAATATTGTCATTTATATGCAACTCAGTTACAGAGAGTGAGGAATTTCATGGGTCTTTCAGAGGTGTGAAAAATACTTATCTGCAGACTAGGCAACTCATCCCATCTTCACTTTTTATTTCAGGATGATCTAGATGCTCTTTAAAATGCAAGAATGAGAAAACTTACAAATCTTTTTAATTGGAAAAATGTCTTTGTCCCTGTAATCTTATGTATGGCTTTAGAAATAATTAATAGAATCAAAATATTTTGACTAATGTAGACCAGTTCTTTCACAGCAGAAAAGTACTGATCATAAATAATAGAAGAAAAAAAACTTCATTACAGCAAGTCTTTGCTTTGATTTGGTTTTTTTTTTTTACTATATTTAAGTGATTTTTCAATAATACTAAAATCAATGTACACAGGCTTCTAGCAAAGAATTTATCTCATCTTTCAAGCTGGTAAAACTGACATACAAGACACATGTATTGTAAATACTTCATTGCTTATCAGTGTCGTTCAATTATACTTCCTTTTTGTGTCACTGGCTTCACTACTTTTACTATTTCTCATGATAGCATAGGTCACTTCCCAACAAGGAACAGGAGAGATGAGGGAAACTAATTTTGATCACTTTTGACTCTCAAAAGGGAGCATTTGTTTTCATAATATTGAAATAGATTCTTCTCATGGTTAAGTAACATCAGCATTGTAGGCATAATTCACCTTTTCTGCACAAACAAGATTAATAGGATGTATAGAAAGAAGAAACTTCCAGGAAGATTTTATAAGGTGTTCAATTTTGCACAATTGGATTAATAATGATTTCTTTATTTAAAAAATATAGTTGAAGAAAAGTGCTTGCAACATAAATTGCATGTTAGATATTTGTTCACTGCCTCCAAATTTGTTCAACCAGCAGAAGTAATGTAGGTAGTAATTCACTTTATAAAGTACATGAACATTTTAATAAATGAAGCCATCAATAACTTTGACATGATTCAGAAAAAAAATTTAGTCACAGCTGTGGGAGGAGAATTGTTTTTATAATAAAACTTTCATTTTGTATCTAAAAGTCTGGGATGAAGAATATGAGATAGATACAGCCCAACCTCACAATCTACCAATTTGAAAATCCAAAAAAGATGGATATTCTACTCTAACCTAAAGGGGTTTGTGTTATATGACATATAATAAAACTTGAGAAAGTGGATTTTCAGTATCAATAAAGTAATTGACAATGAGAAAGATAGGGAATACTTAGAAAGAATTGCAAATTCAAAGGAGTTTGAAGATGGAGTGAAATGGTAATGTTTTTAAATTCTAGCCATTTTTGCAAAATTCTAATTGAATATTATGTGACATATCTTTTTTTGAAACAGTCTTCTAGGACTTTTCTTAACATTGTAAATGTTTTTTTAAAAATTTTTACATTGGAATACTTTACAGTCTCAACACCAAAAATCAAAGAATGAAAGATGTGCTACAAGCAACATGTTCTGCTCAAAGTCTGAAAGAATGTAAAACATTACCTATCTCAGTTTGTCCCCAAAAAAGTCTACATAGAACTTCCCCCCACCTCCCCAAAAAATTGCAACAATATCTTTTTCTCAACTTTCAGGAATATAATTTTATAGAAAGCCCATTGCTCTTTTACATCAAAACTCTAAATTTTATGGAAATTATTGATTCCTGCACTAGGAAAGAAATGACAGGTCTTAAATACAAAGGGAACTATATTCTTCAATACAGGAACAAAACTCCCTGATGTTATATAGCTTTTTAAATTTATTTTTTCATATATATATTAATATATGTCTCTAATAAGAGTCAGAAGAGATGAAGGCCTTTGATACTTTTTTATCTGTCAAAAAATCAAATATTTGCTTTCAATGAATTTAAAAATTGCCTCTGTTAATGACACTACATTGTTTTATTTTCATTATTTCTCACTACTAAATATATTAAATGAGAAAAAAATGTTTTTCTTATGAGAAAAGCTACTTCCTCCAGAAAATTTTGGTATAGTCTTTGGTATTTTGGTCAGAAAGAGAGTTGTTCTTCAAAAGCTACAGCATTAGAAATAAGTAGTTTCATCAAACTGCTGTAACTTTGATCTTCCTCATGAACCTTCACTTAAAATTTTCTTCCTACGTTTTGCATGGACCCACAGATGCCACCTGAATATCTCAAACCCCCATATTCCTTTCATTTCCTGCTTCTTATCAGTTAAAAAGATCAGGTGACCCTCTCCAAAGCTGTGTGTTGAGTTTCTTAATAGCCTATCACTTAGTAACTGGAGATTTTAATGTTTGACCATGTATCCTATATCCCTGATTTTCTAAGCTTATATCCCTATATGATTTTGGTTATCACCTCCCTCTTCACTTGTTGCTTTTGGAACTGCAGAAGGTCCTGGATTGGATAGATGTAACAGAGAAGCAGCTTACCCTCATGTCATGTTCTCCACCCCATGAATAAAATACTAACAGGTGTATAGATTCAATTTTTCCTTCTTTTTTTTTCAAAACTCTTCATTCTGTGCATATATCATTGGGAACACTACAGGTAAAACAGAAAGGTAGTTTGATGAAAAACCCTTAAAAATTATGTTTAATCAAATTGATGCTTGAGTATCAGTTGGAGAAGCCTTTGGTTCCCACTCTCAAATTGCCTCCCAGTTCTCAAACATGTGCAGGTTAAGTAAATTTAGTCATATGTTTATAACACATGCATACATATCTGTGTAAACCTTCACACAAAAATGTTTTGAGTCAGTTCTGTAGTAGAGGCAATGCTAACTACAGAGGCGTGCTATTGGCACATATTGGCAACACGTCAATACATGGACAACAAATGGTGGAAAGTCATTTGAGAGAGGATACCTGCCCTCCAAGTTGAATGGATGTCTAAACCCTCTTATCCTGACAGAAACTTTTTTTTAGTTTTCTTTTTTTTTCTTTGTCTTTTCTCTCTTGAAATATACAAAAGGGATAGTTTACATAAACAAGAAGGAGCCACAAAGATGGCCATTTGAACACCTAAAAGTCTAAGAACTTAAAGTAACTCAAACCAGATACATGAGAAGACAGATCTAGGTCAATTTCTAATAGATGAAAACGTAAACTCTGAGGGGTTGTCTTAACAAATTCTATTTGATTTTGTTAAATAGAATTTGTTAATATTATTATCTAACACTTTTAAATACTCAAATTATTACCTTAAATATTTAAAATATTATACACAATTTTTGACAACATAACTTCTTTAGAAATGTTTTGGAAATGACCTAAAATAAATACAAAAGACATTAATCCTGCTATGTTTAGGATCTTTGTAAATGCAAGAAGGGTACCAAAATTTGAGTCTCTGTCTATCTATCTTCATGACTCAGAATGAAATTTTGGTGTGTAAATGCAAGTGAGTATTGTCATCAAATTTCATAGTAGACCTCACTGTAGACATGCAATATATGCTTTTACTGCAAGGAAGAAATCATACCTTTCCATATTTCACATCATAGATACTTATGTAAGTTTAAAATATCACCATATATCAACAAGAACACCATAAATGGTTTGAAATGTTTGACCTCTTGGACCATCACAACTTTAGGACAAATCTCATTTGACACATATTTATCTAAGTTTCTATTAAAAATTTATAGAAATGTTACACTAGAGAATTTTACCCCTTACTCACTAGGTTGCAGTTTGACTTATAATCAGGTATTCCTGTTTCTCTGAAGTTGTGAAATTCTGAGTACGATGGAAAACCCCTCACAAGAATTTAGCTATTAAAAATTAGGAGTTTTCAAGGGGCATCTCATAACTGACCCAGGAATCAAGCTGGTAAATAAATGGGCAAATGTCAGAGTCCAAATGAAGAGAAAATTAAGCATTTTTCTTAAATTATAGATTGTGATGTAAATGGTCTAGAATGATTTTAGAGAAAGATGGGTTACATATAAAATGTATATAGAAGCTTTTAAGATTAGAATAGGAATTGGAAGGGATTATAAATAATTAGGTCAAGTAATCTTACAAAAAGAGGCAACTAGCAAAAAGGAATAAGGAATTCTCTTTCTTTTTGCTTTCTTACTGCACTGAAGGAATACTATTAGATTTCAGGTTCACAAACCAGGTCTGAAATCACAGATTTTTTTCTTTTCCTCTGACTGTAACAAAATTGCCTCCAGAGCTCTGTAATGTTAGGTGTTAATTATGTGCTGCAATGCAGTACATACTCTGAAAAGCAATATTGCCTTTGTCATCTGTGACTGATTACCCAATTCTGCCTGTGTTTGAAAGAAGTTATTTCCTGAAATTTGCTTTGTAATTCAGTTTGTGTGTCTGCTCATTAGTTTCTTTCAAGCTGCATCATTTTGCATACTTTATCACACAGACAACAGAAATGTAAAGCTAGGGAATGTGTTCACTGAAATACACTTGGTCAGCCCTGCTGTGTTCCCATCCAGTGCAATATACTGTCTCTGTCTTTTAACAACAAGCTATTCCCTGGCAACAGTTGATGTGAAGGACTGAGCACTGTATCATGAGTCCTGTTCAATAAGCAAAGCATACCTTGATTTAGCCTCAGAAAAAATAGTTTTTTGGTCATTCCTTCAAGAGACATTAGTCTACCAGCACTGCACCCCAATGTACGTGTCTGCCTTCAATACCCGTGAGTTTGGTGCCGTGATTTTTCCAGCCTAGCTGTCAAAAGTAACTGATGCTCCGTCTGTAAGTAAATGTGCATGTGTTTTACCTCTGCACTGAGTCTTCAGTTCTTGTTCATTAATCACTTCAAATCCAGCCATTGTTTTATACCTCTTTACTCTTTCAGGCTTTTCTTATGAAGAAAACTCTAGCAGCATTTTTTGATCTTAAAGGTTACATTTCCCACCATGAAACTCAAAGATGAGCTCTTTCATTACTTTACTGTTTACTGATTACATTACTACTACTGATTGTATTTCTTTAGCATACCAAGTTGGGGATAAACAGTCACTAGGCAGTAACAAACAACGAATTTAGTGAACCAGTCTGAGAATAGCTGCACTACTGGAAAATTAGTCAAATTAACTAAAAAAAAAAAAAAGTTCAGGATTTTTGCTAAGAAAATAGCAGGGACATGAAATGCAATTCTGGGAAATAACTCCATGATGTCATAGAGGCCTCATTACAGGACAGGATGAGTTACTTTCTCTTGGATTATAATGTTTATTCCATTACAGGAGAGCCAAAGGTGGCATCTATGTGTAGGCTTCAGACACTTAATTTTGGAAATAGTAATCTACTTGTGAAATCAACAGCTAAAACAAGTGTCATAACTGAAGTTTTTACCTTCAGGACTAGATAATAATTAAGCAATGATGAAAATCTTCAATTACCTCTATTTTAGAGTTTAGATTTAATAAACCAATCAGTGTTTCACAGATTTTTTTGCCCCCTATCTCCTCCTCTTTGAATAACTAATATGTTTAAAGGAAACTAAAGCAAAAGTTGTGACTTCTTACACTAAATAAGATGTACCCTTAGCAAATAAAGCTAAAAATTTAGCAATGTCTCATAGTACCTTTCTACTCAGTAATACACTCTAACACAATGGCTTCTAGACTATTTTGTACTGCAAGGTATTTTGTTTCTTTATTCTAAGGCTTAACTGTAAATATCACTCCCTAATTCAAAAGATTGATACTTATCTATGTCCAGTATTATTTTCCACTTAACTATGCTACCAAGCCCACCTCTTATAATGACGTTCTCCATAGCCCCTGGGAGGGAAACACATACAAATGTTCTATGCAAATGAGTTATGTACCTTAAACATAGAAAGAACTTCAACACATGGATGGTTTGTGTTAATAGAGCATAGGCTACTCAGCAGCATGATATCTGAAAATTTTGAAGTAACCTTCAATAGCTGTGATCAAATCTTGGCACTGAACAAGAAGCTCAGGGTGCTTACTTACTCTGTTTCCACTGACAGGTTTACTGTGTGGTTCACAGCCACAAACATCCAAAATCAAACTTCACAGTTATTATGATCAGACATATTTCTAATTAAGTCTGGGGACCCATGAACTTAGCATTGGCCTGCAGCCTAAAATTGCAAAAGGAAGGACTGTCTGCCTGCATTTGTGATGGACTAAATATAGGCTGAATAAGAATTCTGCATACATAAGGGACATTATACTAAGAATATTGCAAACTTATTTTACAACACTCATTCGTCTATCAATACAAACCCTACTCACAAGCAAAGTATTTCAAGAGCTCCACCTCAACCTAATGCACTTGCCTTTTATATCTGCCAGAAATTAGCTATTAAACACCATAATTCAATACAGCAATTTTTTTCTTGACCATCAATAACTTTCAACTCAAGAGATCATAAATGTCATCACTTAGTGAAGGTTACTGAAGGATGACAACTTCTAAATGTCTTTTGTCAATTCTGCAGTATATGCAAATGTATTAGTGAAGCTATGTTCAACATACTTGTATCTTATGAATTTAGGTAGGCTCCTATGCAGGTGTTTAATAACCAGGTCCTTTCTCCCACACAGCTGATTTGCTTATTGTGTGAACCAACACATGCAGGTAACCAGGGTGACCACCAAGCCACAAATGGAAAGCAGAGAACAGATTTGTTTCATTACCTTGCTAACAATGCTGGACAGCAGAGACACTCCGGGCCACAGGCTCCCTTAGGCTTATTTCGTCCTAGCCCTGAGCAGAGTTGGGGGGGACTCACTGCCTGCTCCAATGTATCTAAAGGCTTCTGTGCTTTTTACAATCACTGGGCTTTTGAGCTTTCTCTCCCAGCACGAGGCTCAAACCTGTCTGTGAAAATGCCTCTGAAGTATCTGATAACATTTATGTTATCTCTGTAGAAATTCTACTTCTCAAAACAGACAGAGGAAAATCAGCAATAGACATAATGTGTTTTCCCACACTGATATTCTGAGCACTCCCAGCTGCAAGACCCCTTTGAATGAAACTATTCCATCCTCCCCAAATCTTTCAGTTTTAACCCTTTCCTCCCAACAGTTTTTACCTGGTTACCTGGTTACAGCTGATTCCACTACAATGGTACATAGGCAAATGAATACTACCCTTTCATAGTTCTCCAGGTACAGATCTTAACTGTAGTTGTTTATATTTAATTCTAGTTCTGTAAGTTCAGAAAACTGTAACAATCTGAAATCTGCGTACAAAAATCACCAGTTCTTTCTTCTGAACAGTCCATGAAGAAAGAATTCTTTTATTTAAAAACAGCATCCAAAAATAGTGCAAAAGTTCAAATGTATGCACAGAAATAGGATAAAATTCTAAATTGCTAAAAACTACATAATGTTACTACATGCTAAACACTTTTGAGAGCTAGTAGATATAATGACTTTATTATCAATATTATGAATATTCACTGAACTTTACTCTCAGGTATTTTACATGGATTTTAAATACTTCATTCTATAGGGACTGAAGAGAATATTCATGTCTTAAACCACATAATTTGCAGACGATTTGCTAGAATTCCATGGAGCTAATATATCTATGCCAACAGATATAATTCTGTATGCAAATTTTAAGGCTATAACTTTGATTTGGCTAAAAATAATTTAATAATAATAATTATTTTAATTTTATTATTTATAATATATTTAGAATAATAATAATATATTTATTATTATAATAATAATTTTAATTTTTTCGGTAAATACTGTTCCAGTTCTGTTCTTTCAGACAGAAGATATAGAAGCCACAGGAAAGTTCAGGTTGGAAATTACTTCAGAAGGTGTCTTGTCCAGCCTTCTCAAAACATCCTCAGATCTGAGGTCAGAACAGGTTGCTCAGGGCTTATCCAACTTCATATTGACATCTGCTAAGACAGAGTCACAAGCACAAAATCTCTGGAAAACTGGTTTTGCTGTTTGATATCCTTGAGGAGAAAAGGTATTCTCTTCTATCCAGTCTAAAATTTACCTGTTTCTTTCAGAGCCCACTGCTTATCATTCTCCCATCACTTACCACGGTTAAGAGCCTGACTTTATCTCTGATGAACTCCTTACAGCTACTGAGAATCTGCTGTTAGGCTCATCCTGGGGCTACCTCTTCTTCAGGGTGAGCAAGTCCCAGTCCCTCAGCCTCTTCTCCCAAGAAAACTTCTCTAAACGTGACTAGTTTAAGGTCTCTCTGCCAAGCCTGGTTCAGCTTACCCACATCTTTGGGGGAAGCGGGGGGGGGGGGGGGGGGGGGGGGGTGGGCAGGGATGGGGGTGTCAAGACTGGATGCAGTACCTAGATAGTATCTCACAGGTGCCAAGAAGAGGGAAAAAGATCCTTCTCAGTGTTCTGGCTGTAGCCCTGTGAATACTGTCCAAGATGCCATTTGTAGTCCATTTCTGCAGCCAGGGCTCACTATTGGCCAAAGCCTCCAGGTCCCTTCCAGCAGAGTAGTTCCTAGACAGGCAGGCATGAGCCTGTGTTGTTGCACTGGTGCTCCACAGAGGCAGAACTTTCCATTTTTCACCTACTTGATAATTGTGCTATCTGTAACCTCCTCCAAGTCCCTGATAACACTGTCAAACTGGATATGTCATTTTTGTACTCTATGGATCACCAGCAGCCCCTATTTAACACTGCCTTCTGAGTCCAATAATCTATAACATCTTTTATGCCTCTTACTGTCTAGCAATCCAGACCCTACAGTGAAAACTTAGATTAAAACAATAATTGTGGGACATGATGTTGAAAGCCCAGCTAAAGTAAAGGGAAATTCTACCTTGTGCTCCCCCCTCATCCACATATACACTTACTCTGACATTGAAGTCAAGTACATATCACAGCTTCTGCAAAGTGATGAAACTCTCATCCAGTCTTTACTCTGGTGATAAATAAGGTCAGTTTGATGTTTAGACAGCACTTGCAAAATCTGAAGTAGACAAGAAGCAAAATTTACAACTCACCATGCCCTGATGTAGGCAATAAATTTAAAAAATAGCCCAAATATGTGGGTGTTTTGTTAGATAGTTTGGTTTATATTTTTTTTTGTTTTGTTTTGGTGGGGTTTTTTGACATTGCTTGTAGCAGGACAGATGCAATGTGATAGGCTAACAGAAAGGACTTGAGACTCACCAAGTTTTGTCCAGAATTTTCTTTGTCTGTTGGAAGATTTATTTTTGGCTGCACTAGCTGTTATCTAATGACCAGCTCACTATTATTTTTCTGTAGCTTTTGTCTAGATTTGTACAGTTGTGTGATGTCAGGCCTATTTGTTGTCATCAGCTATTCTGAAAAGAACAGCTATTTATGATGCTGATAAAATATAATATGGAAGTAAAGCAGCATGAGATTACAGCAGGAGACCTGAATTTATGGGCATGAAGTGTCTGCAGGGTTTTAAACCATTCACCAGGAGCTAATCAATGGTAAAAGGAAGGCACCCTTGGGAGACTTGCAGCATCAGTTTCACATAAAATGTATGTCACAGATGGTGGATTTGAATATGATGTAGACTTGCACACCAGTGAAGAAGGACCAGGACATTTTGTGGTAGCAAAAATAAAAATGCCCTCCAATATGTCCTTCAGTGAGAAGGAGAAACCATCAACAGCATCATCATACTCCTCTCATGAAGAATGTAGGGTGCTGAGAAAGCTCCCCCAAACTGATGGCTCCCACCTAAGTGAAATGCACTTGAAAAGAGAAAGTGAAAAGAGAGAAAGGAAAATTTGCTAGAAACTTCATGTACACCTATTTCTGATTTTACATGATTTGACCATGAAATGCTGTTATCACTGTAGCCAAACCAATAATAATACTTTTTTATACAGATAAGATTTTAATTCTAATGATAAATTCTTGTGTTTGCATTGGTGGAAACAAGCCTTTTAAAAGAGATTTTTAGTATTAAAAAATGATGATAATTCAAACAACCTACTCTAGAAGTTGAATGGACTGAATTGATGATACTTGTTTTTGCGATTTTTTTCCCCCCAACAACCATCTTTTACAGAAGGGTGTTCTCCTTTTTAACTGAAAAAACTAAGCACGCATCTGTGTCTGTAATTGCAGAGGTTTTCCATTCAAATGCAAAATAAAAGAGGGCAAAAAAATCTTCTGGTTTTCTCAATGACTGGGATACAGAATGCTACAGGTGTATGCAATTGTAGGATCAATGTAGAATGTTGACCAATTGGAGGAAAAAAAAAAAAAAGTGTCCATTGTTTAGTCCTTTAGATGGCTATAATTTTCTACTTTTGTCCTCATTTTAATCTAGAGTACATCTGCTGCTTAAGAATTAAATTCAAAATTTCCAACATATGCAAAATCCAATCAGAAATGGTAAATTATCCAACGCTTTGTGGAAGATATACCAAGCTTTGAGAAAGTGGACTGTTGACTTCTTTGTGCAACTCATTAAATAATACAACCCATTCCAATTTAGAGTCTGTAGGCAGGATGATAAGAAATAGCAGCTTTTGTAGTTTTCATTTGTGCTGGATATCAGAGGAATGTGCAGGCTAATGGAGGATAACTGTCCTGTGCAACCAATTAGAGCTATAGATTCTAATCATCAAACACAGTAGCTGAATGTGAAGCTATCTGTATTAATGCTGAAGTGTCTTTCATTAGAAAGGCACAACCCCATTAAAGCAGAATATTTTTTGCTTGTGTTCAAATATTTTCTGCAGCACTGGCTACAGTTTTACCAGTCAAAAGAGAATAGCTACTGAGCTGTTGCCAAATTAATAGTCCATTGATACAGAAAAACATATCTATAATCCATGCATCAAATATGTAACTACACAATTTGGTTTAAATTGGTTTAGAAGTATGATTACAATTATATTTCTTGAGGAATACTTACAGATGTATTTCAAAATATGCCTGCTTTTCCTATGTTTTAATTTGTTTTATATGTCCTTCTCAAAAAGAAATTAATTTTCTCCAGTGTGTGTGCATATGCCCACTTCAGTTAGTGATAAAGTGGTATCTTTAAAAACACATAAAAGTTACCCAGATAGCAACCATTCATCAGAACAACTTGAAACAGCTTAAGAAAATCATTCCCTATACTAATTCATATATATTGATAACAAGACATATATAGATAATAAATCCAGCATCTTAGGTTAAAAAAACATTTTAATGACAGAAAGCACTGCAAACCCTTCAAAGACAAGTATCATAAATGATTGTAAGGTTGTATCTCTGTTGTAAGTTAGACACATGAACCATATAGACTCATTAATTTTGCTTAATTTTTTACACACATATGAATCCAGTCACACAGAGCTTTTTTGTAAATTTTAGTGAGTCAATATACTCTTCCATATTATTTATAAAAATAAGACATATTTTGCAACCACAAAAGCTGCTGTATTATTGCCCATGTTCTCTTTCATTTAGATTTTTATACTGCTCTGTAAAGACATTTTTACTTAAAAGATTCTTCTAGTCTCTTCCTTTTTATTCTAGGTTTTCCTTGGCAGGGTTAAAAACTTGCTGGATTGCTTGGCACCGAGAGTGGTGGTGAATGTACTTACATCCTGTTGTAGCTGGGCATCAAAGGTGTTCCCCAGTGCTCAGCACTGAGGCCAGTCCTGTTAAATAACTTTATAAGTGATCTATATGAGGAGATCAAGTATACCCTCAGTAAATTCACATATGACATAAGCTGGGCAGGAGTGTGGATCTGGTAGATGGTAGGAAGGCTTTGCAGGGGGATCTGGACAGGCTGCATTGTATGAGGTACAACAAGGTGAAGTACTGGGTCTTGGATTTGGGTCATAACAATTCTTTTAGTGCTACAAGCTGGAGGAAGACTGACTGGAAAGTGGACAAGTGGAAAAGGACCTGGGGCTGCTGGTTGACAGCCAGCTGAATATGATTCAATATGTGCCCAGGTGGCCAAGAAGGCAAATGACATCCTGGTCTGTATCAGAAGTAGTGTGGCCAGCAGGACCAGGGGCAGGGATCTTCCCCCTGTACTCAGCACTGGTGAGTCTGCACCTCGAATCCTATATTCAGTTCTGGGCCCCTCAGCAAGACAAACCTTGAGGTACTGGAGCATGTTCAGAGAAGGGCAACAGAGCTGGTGAAAGGTCTAGGGGGTAAGCTTCAGAGACTGGAAAAGGCGATCTGTTTTGAGATCTTGTGGTCTTGGAATGTGCAGCAGAGGGTGAGTCAGATCTCGCTCTAAACAAGTGGTACGCTGCCCTCCATACCCCCAGCCTCACAGTGTCTGTCAGTCGTGGCACACTTGAGGCAGACCTAGTTTTGCATAAACCAGTCCCTGAGTGGCCAAGAGACTGGAAATCCCTCCTGGGAGTGAGGCCCAGGATGGGCCAAAAAGTTTAAGAAGTGTCACCACGAGGTGAGCATGTTGTCCTTTAACCCTACCTTCATTTTGGAGTTTTACATTGCTGGAAACCAGGAGTTGACAGCTATATGTCCATTTTTCCATAGCCTTCTTGTCTTTCTGGTTTTCTTGTCTTTCTCATCTTTTTATTCTCTCTTCTCACAGAACATTAACATCAAATGGGTTATAAGATTTTCTATGTTCATTGGGCTCAGTCTATGCTGTAATAAGTGATGTTATGCAGTATTTATTCTTTCGCAAAAGTTCCTTAATTTTCTATAATTTGGCAGTAAACTTTTGTGTATTTTTATCTCATGAGAATATTTGGTTTCTCCTTTGCGTCTACCCAGAACAAAAGAACCTTGGTTTAGCCCTAGATTTGCGTCATGGGAATGTAACAGTCCTGTGAGGAGCAGCTAAGGGAGTTGGGTTTATTTAGCTTGGAGAAAACCTTAAGCTCAGGGGGTACTATATCTTTCTCTACAACTACCTGCAAGATTGTAGTTAGCCGAGTTTTGGCGTCTTCTCCCAGGCAACAAGTAACGCGACAAGAGAACACAACCTCAAGTTGCACCAAGGGAGGTTCAGGTTGGACATCAACATCACTGAAAGGGTGGTTCAATATTGGAATGGATTGCCTAGGGAGGTGGTGGAGTCATCATCCCTGGAGGTGTTCAAGAATGACTGTACATGGCATTTAATGTATGGTCTAAACCTAATGATTCTACAACTCTTATGAGTTTATCCTTCCATGAAATCAATGATGTTGACTAGGCAAGACATATGCAGACAATGCATAAACATACAAGCTGTGCGTCAGAGAATAGCCCCCCTCAGGAAATCTGCCATTGGCTGCAAATTACAGTGAAAAGTGGAGAGAGAAATCTTACACCATTCACCAAAAGACATTTAGTCTGTTGAAATTTTAAACAGGTTGCTAAATGAATAATTTCTATGAAGACTGTGATTGGAATTTGGGACAGTATCTAAGAAAAAATAAAGAAAAACTACAAAATTAAGTCAATAGGCAGGGTGAAAGGGCAGATGAGAAAGAGGCTGAAATGAGCACTAACAAGAGAGAATGTGAGGTTGGAAGAAGCTGTGAAATCACATGAGAAACACAGAAACCAGGACACAGGACCAAAGGTACAAAGGGGCAGCTGAAAGATTAAATAAGCCACAGAAATATGACATCAGTAAGATTCTGTTATTTAAGAAAGTGTCATGAGAATGTCTGAAGATAAAATATTAAGGAATAATAAGCAAATAAGGATTTGCATTGAAAAGTTGAGAAAAGATAAGAGGACAAATGCCATCTTTTTTCTTAGTGAAATAAATTAGTACATATGTATAAATTGTATAAATGGTCAGATATGAGAATGGTAAAGTGACAGAAATGCTTATTTAAGAAAATGAGTGGCAAATAAAAAGAAATAGCAAATAAAAATGTATACTATGAAAGGTCCTTAATCTTAATTTTTCCTACATCCTAATAATGTGCTTAGCTGTGATAGGAATTTAGGCCGGAAAATGTCTTTGTTTCTGTTGAATATGTATTTATAAAAGTCACCCATCAAAGTAAGCAACATTCTATTTCAATTATTTATTTACCATATGGGAAAGATTGGATTTTTTTCATTAATATTAAAAACAAACAAACCCAACCAACCAACCAAACCCCAAGAACCTTGCTGTGTCAGTTGTCTTGGCAGTCTAGGTTACATTGCAGAATTGCAGATTATATTGATTTAGTCCTACAGCCAATTATTTAGATTGCTAGGCTGTTGTGTAGATCATTGAGTTAGCTCAGTATATCCCTCTCTAGCACAGATGCAAATCTGAAAATCTAGCAGCTGACTTCAATCCCTTTTTTTCCCCTTTTGTGACATGCCTTTCCGCAGTTACTCAGGCTTAATTGCCAAATTTAATAGAGTCTACTTCATTCATGGTAATTTCCTTAGGTTATGTGGGGGGTTTTTATGCAGAGCTACCTGTGCAAGGTGTAAAAGGAAAGGATTCCTGGTTACATCTGCTGCCTAGGAAGTGGTAACAAAAACTGTAAGTTCCAGGAAACTTATAACACCTGAGGAAAGTCGCACTTACTCCATACCTGAAATCTTTTTCCTGAGAACAGGTCATTAAGTTGATATTGGTGATATGTCCATGGAAGAGGAATGAATCATAGATACTGAATTCCCAGACTGTATCACTGAAAGGGAAAATGGGCTCAGACACAGTCACAGAAGCAGATAAATCCAGTTTCCACCTTCTCTGGGAGAGAAAGATGGAAAATCAATACAAAAAAGTTAGATCTGCAAGAACCTTTTTTTTTTTTTTTTTTTTCTGGCCCTAAGAGCTTCTCCAAAATATAGGATCAAAAATGCACATATCAGAATGAGGATCTAAGAGACACTGTTTCTTTCCATCCTATCAGCTATGCTATCACACATGCACCATGTTACTTCCAGCTTCCTTACAATCCCTTTCTTGTTTGTTCCATCTTGAGTTAAGGCTCTAACCCTTCTCCCTTCCCCTCTGTCCTAGGTTGACTTTATGATGCCTGTATCCCCAATCGTCTGTTCTGTTTGTGCTGTATATTGAGTCCTGTGCCTTTGACTGGTTCTAAGAGCAAGGAGAAGCGCGGAGTTTGTTTTGAGAAAACTGCCCGACTCCTCCACATTCTTCTGCGGACGGGGTGTTCAGCGGAGGCTTGGAGAGACTGCAGGACAGAGATCTTTTTTTTTTTTGCTTTTAGTTAGTTTCAGCTAGCTAGGGCAGAGAAGTTCCCTGGACTGTTTTTTTCTTTTTTTTCTTGGGTCTGTTTAAATCTGCTCTGGACTGAAAACCCAGGGGAGCACTGGGGGCTGCACCTGCGGCCCACCGGGGCCTGGACCTCGGCATTTTCCAGCAGCGCCGGAGAGACTGGGACTGAGGAGAGACTGAGAGAGAGCCGAGCTACACCCACGGCAAGGACTTTCTCAATTTGCCATCTCACTTCAGAAGGAGAGGTCTTATTGTTTCATATTATTCATTCTTTGTACCTGTGTGCACTTTGTTTGTTAAGTAAAATAGTTTTTTTCACTCTTCTCCAAAGAAGTTTTTTACCGGATCAGTTAGAGGGAGGGGCCACTTGGGTTTGCTTCCCAGAGGGATCCTATTCAGGGGTTTTCTCCCAAATTTGTCCCTAAACCAGGACACCCTCTTAGGCATCTTTGTTTATGTCCACCCACAAGTCTCCTCTACTATCCTCATTCTAATGTTTATTATTAAAATCATACCTATAGTGGGAGTTCATTTTTTCTAAACATTTTTCCTTTTTTTTTTTTTTTTTACGAGCAATAGTAACAAATGCTCAGTGGGTTAAGTGTGCAGAAACTAAGACTATCTACAGTACTTTTTCTTTTCTGCTAGAATGTACATGAATGCAGTGAGAGCTGAAGACATTTGAAAAAAAAAGAAAAAATTGCCACTTAAGTTATCTTACATGATCTACATGCATTTATATTAACAGAAATCTTGTGATCTTTATCAATTATTGTTTTAATATATAAAATTCTTGACTGACGCACCAGTAGCAATTGCCCTAACCAATAATAGAACCAATATAAAGGAGGAATAGAAAAAATCTCAGTGATGCATGACATTTTTCAGCAAGCCATTTAAATAATGCTTTGAGCCATGCAGAGTATGAAATCTGTAGTTAAGGTTGATTAGTCTTCAGATTATAAGACTCTCTTATAATGTCAGTAAACAAGAAACAAATTTCACTCAAGAGAGTGACAGCCTTTTGCTGTCAAAAGATATCTGAAAGCATAACCACAATGCTGAGATTCTAGTTAGTTATGAGGAGGGCAAAAATAATGAAAATCATATTTGTCTTTTCAAGCGTAATATTTAAAATTGGCAATGGTAATAGTATTCTCATTAAATTTTGAATAAGCAAAAATCACCTAAAGTCCTGCAGAAACCTGATCAAAAAACAAATCAGAGCTATTGATGCTACTAAGGAAAATAGTATTTTAAGGAAAATTCTTCAAAATAGGATTTTTTTTTTTTCAGATGGTCTTGAGGAATTAAAAAATGAACTGAGAAAGAACTAGAGTAGATGAATTTTCTCATATTATAGACATTCATAAATATGGCTAAGTCCTCAACAAAATTTAAAAATAATTTTTCATTATTAGTAGATTTTTTATCCTGTAAATACCCCTTTTTGTATCCTGCATACTTTTGTATCTTTAACTTAATGCCCTATGCAAAAAAGATAACACTTATCTATTGCTAGGCTAAATTTTTACTCAAAACAGAACAAAAATCACCTTTAAAAGGTTAAAACTAAGCTGGGAAGTTAATGTCATGCCATCAGGACATTCCTTAAATGAAGGTATTATACCTACATTAATAAGCCCAGTATGCTGAAAAATGACAACTGTTTAAGTGATAGAGGAATTTTAGTTTATTTAAGCAAGTTTCAGGCCAGATCTGTCCTGGGATGAGTTATTTGAGTGTGTAGGTGGAAGCGCAGATTTACATACTTGCTTTTATATTCACACAATGGAAAATGTCCTAAACTGTTCCATGTTTCACTTTTGTTACATTTTTATGGAGGTGTAAGTCTGTGTGATAAAAATATAACCCTACTAGCAATCTACGTATAAATGGATTAAACCTCTGTATGAATATGGTGGAAGGCTGCGCCGAAACCATGTCTTTTTACTAACACCTAGCATTGAGATATGTTGAGAACCTGAGTGATTTTGAGCAGTTGATAGCAAATCAACCACCAGAGCAGGTTAAATTAAGAAGAGCGTTTATTATCTTCCTTTGTGCATTTAAAACCCAATCAACCAATCAACCAATCAACCAAGCAGAAAAAATAGAAGGTATTTCTAAGACAGCAAAGTTTCTGTTCTGAGCCAAAGATTTATAAACTCTTTCTTTGGTAAAGTATAGCTTTCCTACAGAAAAAGAAGAGGCAGCTCAGGTTTTGAGTAATTCATAAAAAGATTTCCTTCCATACCTCCAAATATTTCACGTACATGCCTGAAACAGTAGCATTTATACAGAAATAACTATTTTAAGCACTCCAAAGCCTCTTGTGGTCTTTGCACAGAAGTTTACTGCAAGTATAGAATAAAGTGAGGTGAAATATTCCCCCCAAAACTTAAACAGTAAAGTATTAATAAGAATTTCTGTGTTATGGCATGATAAGCTTTCATTACAATTCTCTCGGACTGGTCTGTATTACTCACAAATAAAACATACTGAATTGTTCGGCTTCTGCAGACTAAGACAGAAATCATAGGGATATCCTTTGCTGCATCAATGCACATGTTGCATTGTATGCTACAGTATATTTCATGTTTTCTTAAAATTCTGATGCACTTCATTAATTTAATCCATTTTGCTAAAACTGATATTTTCTGTCTGTAAAGGGGCTGGAGGTTAAGCTTGTGTTTCTCTGTACGTGATGTTTATCAAACCATGCCTACCTATCCATCCATTTCCCATAGTATTCTTGTCTGCAGATTATAATACTGGAAGAGTACATAGGAAACTCAAAAATAACATCTAACATGTTTTATGAAAATAGACTTCTGGACACAAAAATGTCCATTATGGTGTTCTGTTATGTGGAGTATCCCTTTGGTAAGTCTGGGTCACCCGTGCGGGATCAGCTGTGGTGCCTTCCTGTTTCTTTTGTGCGCCTCCTCAGTGACAGAGCACGGGACAAGGGCAAAAAAAAAGTCCTTCATGGTGAACTACCACTTTTTAAAGGTGACAGTTTTAATCACTTCCTTGGCTTGTTCCCTCAGGACCATGAGGTACATCTCATTGCACCCATGGGTGCATCTTAGCAGGTGCAATGGACTTGTGCAGATTTGAGTTCCTTCAGATAGTAAAGAACCCGATCCTCTGCAGCATGTGGTTTTTCATTCTTCCAGTCCCTGCCTTTGTTTCTGTGATTCAGCTAGTACGGCTGTAGAACTCACTGGTGAAGATTGAGGGAAAAAAAGTCAGCCTTGCCTGTGTCCCAGGTCACCAGATCTCACGTTTTCTTTCAAAGAGGGCTTATATTTTCCCTCAGTTTTCCTTTTATCAACAGCTTAACTATTGAAGCTTTTCCTTTTGTCCTTCACCTGGATGGCCAGTTTAGTTCTATCAGGACTTTTGCTTTCCTAACCTGATCCTTGATGGCTCACACAATCTCTCAGTATTCCTCCCAGGCTACCTGTCCTTGCTTCTACTGTAGACTTCCTTTTAGTGTTTATATTTGTCCAGGAACTCCTTGTTAATCCATGCAGGCATCTTAGTGTTTTTGTCTTTCTTTGCTTTGCTGGAATTCATCACTCCTCAGCTTGGAGAAGGTGGTCTTTGAATAGTAACCAGATTCCTTGGACCCCTCTTCCTTGCAGGGCTTTAGTTCATTGTACTATACCAAACAGATCCCAAAGAGGTAAAGGTCTTCCCTCTAGAAGTCTGAGAAGTGAGCTTGCTGTGCACTTTCCTCCCCGTCCTGAGAATCTTGAGTGCCACCATTCCATGGTCAGATGCCCTTGGGCTCCATATTCCTCACCATCATGGTGAGAACATCACCATTGTTGGTGAGAACAAAGTCCAGCATAGTGCCTCTCCTTGCTGGCTCCTCTGTCACTTGGAGAAGGAATTTATCCTTAGTACATTTCAAGAAACTCCTGGATTTCTTGCACCCTACTGTGTTGTCCCTCCAACAGATATTGTAGTGTGGTTGATGTATGTGAGGTTGATTCTATCTCTCTATAGAGGGCTTTATCCACTTAATATTCCTGGCCAGGTGCCCCATTGTGGATCCCCACTATAATGTCACCTGTCCATGTCCTCCATTTAATCCTGACTCATAAGCTCTTGGTCAGCTCCTCATCTATCCTCCGGCAGCACTCCATACACTCCTGTTGGTCATGCTCAGAGATGTCAAACACTGCCTCCTCATCTCCCTGCCTGTCCTTCCTAAAGAGTCTGTATGCTTCCAACCAAACACTCCAGTCATAAGAACCATTCCACCATCTCTATGATGCCAGTAAGATCATAGCCCTACGGGCATGTACACACCTCTAACTTTTCCTGTTAATTTTCCCGTGATACACGTTTGCATAGAGGAATTTAAATTGAGTCCCCAGTGAAATTACTTGCTGGATGAGGTGTCTGGAATTCTTTTGCTACTGCCCTTTGGGTGTTGTCCTCCTGACCTGTGATCCCTTTCCAGGCTCAGAGCATCACTTTCTGGAAGTAGCATCAAACTGGTAGGAGTCAGATGGATAGAGCCCCCTTCACCTATTTAGCAAGCCCATGGCTAAAGATGCTCTTTGTCTTCTCTAGCAGATGAACCCCACTAGCCTGCTATAGACCAGGTTTCTCAAAGCAAGTCCTATGGTTACTTAGTCAAACTCCTGGCTGTGTATTTTTTTAACCACTTGTTAACAAACAAATGGTTAATGATTAATTTGACTTTTCAAACCCTTTCCCTCTGGCCAGGGGGATTGATGCAGACAATTAGCTTATATATGACAATTAGCTTATATATGACACTAAAAAAGTTTCAGAACACAAAAATGTTGTGGAGGAATAGGGACATAAAGCAAGCGCTCTAAAGAAATGCCATTCAGAAGGTGACAGAATTATGGCTCCACTGGAACTGCATTCAGCTACAACGACAGCTCAAAAGGTTCTGTGCCACTTTTCCCCACAAGTGACTGATTGTGAAAAATTCATATTCAAAGTCAATGAATACATAACTTTAGAGTGTTGTTACTGTGCAAATCATGAATTGTTAGCAGCATCTCTATTTCATGGGTAGAGAATGGATTCATGAACATTTTGACTAAAACTGCTTATTAATATATGGATTGCTAAATAAAAACACCAAGGAGAATAATTCTTCAGTTGCTTTGTGTGGTGCAATACATGCTTGTGAAGAATATTTACTTTATATTTTTGGAGCTGTGTTTGGCATTTGGGTTTGCTTTTTTCTAGAAAACTAGCACCAAAAATGAGGCATATAATCACATCTGTGGTTTCTGTTGGAGACCCAGCATTTTTTTTCATGGACAGATAGCATCTTGGGTTGGATGAAAACAAAGGACGTAGGCAATATTAAAGATTCTGTGACTCAGATTGGTACTCAAACTTAGCTGCATTAATATTGAACTGAAAGTATAAGTATTGTGGATCAGGGGTGCCTTATAACTGTGTGTTTCTGATCTTCTGATCTAATATTATATATTTATTATATTTTCATTTCTTCCATATAATTATGCTTTTCTGCTGTCCATCTCTTCCACCTATGGATTGTTTGGCCTCATAGTGACTGATTATTTGAATAGAGATGTCATGTGCAGTAATGGAATCATTTTCCTGTGAATAGAATTTGTTCAGACAGCTGATTTGGTCAGTCAGCTTTAGATCTCTGTACAGAAGCTGTCATTTGCTGTATCAGGATGATAGTCAAAAAATGTGTTCTGATGTGACAAAAGCAGACCTTTACATTTCAGGCAAAATTTTTGTGTAGAGGCAAGAAGCTTATTGCTGCAAAAATTTTCACTGTGCAGCTATTTTACTTTCAAAAAACGAATGATTGAAGTTGTGATTTTTAATAAAAAAAAAAATTGTTATAGTGTAAACTAAGAATAAAAATAGGAAAGGAGTAATATTTATCCTTCCATACTTTGAAGGCATAATGAATTACTGAAATATCATGTTCAAAATACAAGCAAGTTCATGTTGTAATAGTTTTTCTTCCCTTGGTGTAACAGGAAATTTTTTGGAAACCAAAAGTAATACTTAATATAAAGGAGCTAATGCAACAGCTACTGTCTTGGCTAACATACTACATGAAGAATTTCCGGACTTCAAAGCAAGAGTAGATGTATGCCAGACTCAAACCCCAACAGTTCCTTATAATGATAGTTTTTGACTAAGTCTTTAGGCAAGTACAGCCATAATGGATCCCAGAACACAAAGCAGCAGTGGGTTGGTATGGTTTTGTCCAAATTTCTGCTCTGCTGAGACTCAAGGTCATGTCTGAATGGATTCTTAGTCTAAAGGATTTGAAAATTACATGTATAGTTAATTTCTATTGTTATTGCTGTTTTTAAGAAGAGATTATTGCCACTTCTTTTTTTATTGGTTATTTTTTGGCCCTACATAGAAAATGGCATTTATAGTGACATGGGAGAAAGAAAACAAAATGACACAGGGTCAACACCTCATGGAAAGGTGCAGGAAATTGTTTTCATTCATAAAAATTCAGCAGTTAGAGGCAAAATGAAGAGAAAAATCTATAAGGTAAATTTTTATCTTACATTGGCTATTCAATGGGCAAAACAAGAAAGACAGTTCAGTGCTGTTCTATTGCAATTCTATTACAGACAGAGGAGGAGAACCAAGTTTTCTCAAAGGGAAGAAAAACTACTCAATCCAGGAAAGAAACAAGGATTTGTTTTCCTCTGGCATTAATATAAAAATCTTTACTAATCAAATAAAAATATTGACACGCAAAAGCTGTACATACTCTAAAGATTCAAGTGGGAAAGTGGATTTCTAATCGTGATCTCAAGAAAGAAAAATAAATTTAAAAACCCTTTAATTTCAGAACTTAGTTTAGATAGGAGTACTAAAATGTCATCTGAAAGCCCTTAAGGTGACAGGATTTCTACTTATGAGTACTTATGCCTTTACTTGTGGAATGTAATAGTAAAATACGCACCAGGAGAGAGGGGTGGGTTTTTTTTTTTGTTTGGGTTTTTTTTTAATATATATATTTAAAGAGATGTTTACCATTAGAATGATTTAACTTTTCTGTTTATTACTACAATGAAGAGATTGTGTGAAACTATTTCATTTCTGACAAACTTTTAAGGATGCTAATTTGATAAGCTTTAACATGATTTTAGCATTTGTACATTTTCTTCTGGTCTGAGGAAATAAGCAAAACAAACCTCAGCTTCCACTGAAAGAAGAGTGTATTAAAGTATTCTTACTTGAATACAATTCAGAACTGCACTACATAATTGGTTAGCAAATTGATTTTCAGAACAGAGTATGTCAGTGTCATTTCAGGTCTGTAAACACAGCAATCCATGTTAATGGAAAGCTAAATCAAATTAGCACCTGCATTATTACCTTTTCCCTGTTTGAGTCAAAGTCCTCCAGCTGTCTTCAACTGTATCCTTCCCCACGAGACTAGACGGCTGCCAAACGTAAAAGAAGAGTCTTGACTCTCTGACTTCGGTTGGATATTTCTGCTTTTGTTCTTATGTCCTGCTCAGCTTTGAGACCCTTCCCGATGGAGAGCCGATGCCAGACAGTCCTGGCCCCTCCTCCGCCGTGGATTTTTCCCCCAGGGGGCAGGGCCCATAGGTGAGACCCCAGAGGCATCGCCCAGTCAGTGTTCAGTGGGAGGAAACAAGATTAGGTTACATCTCAGTGAGGGGGGTGGGCACTGCTGGTCAGGGACAGATAGAAAAGAACATTACAAATATAAACCCAATTAATGCATTACAACATTCAACCATTTTCATCTTGCAAACATTTAAAGCAGTTCGGACTGTGGTACAGAAGACAAAAAGTTGTTGAGATCCACTAGGGAAACTGCACATAGACCCCAAAGAGTGGACAGGCTGCAGTTTGACCAAAGCAAATCAATGAGTGAGCTTAGAGTGCTGGAGGAACCAGCTGTCCTAAGGGAGCTTTCATTTAAGCCATGTCCTCCCTAAAATGTATTTGAAATCACTGAAGGAAATCCTCTCTCAGACATAAGAGCAAACTGGAATTTTATAGAAGAAAACTCTCATCCTAACCAGTTTAGAGAAGGAGGGTGGGAAAAGACAGCTTGGTTGTGAGGAGGATCATGGAGACTGTGCATGCTGAGCAGTACTCAAGGGATCCTAAAGCTAAAGGAGGGAAAGTAAAGAGTTTATTACTTTTTCTTTTCTTTTTTTTTTTTTTAATATTTGTTAAGAATACTAAGTATCACAACTATGCAAATCTTGTGTTCTGTATTTTCACTGATGTGCATGTCTTCATGAGAGAAAAATAAGTAATCCCTCTGGCAGAAATACAGTGCTTACTGTTTTGTGGGAATACCTACAGGTAAATCTTTGTGCATAGAATTGCTAAATTTATGTTTTCGAAATCATAGCCTACAATCCACCCTCTTTTCATGATGCTTATAAATATAATTCTCTTTGAGGTTTTTTCTCTGCCCCCTTTTTATTTATGTTTGGGGATTCATATATGTCTTCTCCTGTCTTATCAATACATTTAAAACAAAATGGTTATTTAAACTAAAAACATGTTCAATTTTTTCTCATGTAATCACTGACTTACGGCACCCAGTAAGTTCAAAATCTTCCAATACATTAATGTAGAAAAAGTTGTTTATGCAGTTCAGGAACTTAAATTTTTTTTTAAAAAAATATAATAATTATTTTTCTTTTTCTTATTACTGAAAAACAGATAAATAGTCATAATTTGACAGAAATTAGCAGACCAATGTAGTGTATTCTTTTTTCTGCTAAAGACAAAAGATTTACCACATTTTTGTAAAGTTTGTGCTAATGTTTTCACAACAATATCTGTGTTTTATTTTCAGAAGAAAGTTAATCTCTCTCTTTACAAAAGAAAAAAGTATTTTATTTTAAAATAGTTTAATTCTATTATTTTCCATTAAAGATTTGTGTGGTCCATTTAGCTTCATCTTGTCCTTTAGTAATGGAGTGGCATTCCAGATAAACTGATGATTTCAAAGTGTTCTAAAGGCTTTTTAAAATTTGTTTTCTGTAATTATCCTTTGTAAATGTCAAAACCGATATTTTCTCACAGTTGACTTGTAATAGCATCTTCTTATACTTCTCCTATGTGAACATTGTTTCTGTTTAAACAGAAGAAAATCCTAGCTGCATTTTTGTTGCATGATAGTTTTGAATTTTGGATTTATTATTGTTTTTAATTATTGCATTTAATCAGCTCAGATTCATGAATTGGACACACCATGAGTATGCTTCACTTACAAATTTTTTTTTTTTTTTTTTTTTTTTTTTCCCCCAGGTGTTTTTCTCCAAATTTAAGCTTTTTCTTTTATGTTCTCATGTTGCACTCTTTGGAATATGAAAAGAAATGGGAGACTTAGGGTTGTCCTTTCTGCCGTGTTGTGGTGTGTTGACTTCAGCTGGATTCCTGGTGTCCATGAAGACGCTCGATCAATCCTCTTCCCAGAGGGAAGAGAGAAAATTAGATGAAAAACAAATCATAGGTTGAGATAAGCCAGTTTACTTAAGAAAAAGTGAACATTTGCACACGCACAATCAAACACCAAAAAACCATGGGTTTATTCACCATTTTTCATCAGCAAGTGATGTTCAGCCATTTCTCAGGAAGCAGAGCTTTAGCACACATACAGGTTGCTCTGGAAAGCAAACACTCTAAATAATACCTGCGCTTCCTCCTCTTGTTCACTTTTATATCCGGGTTGATACATGGTAAAGAATATCACTTTGGTTAATCTGGTCACCTGGTCTAGTCGTGCCCCCTCCCAGGATCATGTCCACCCCCAGCCCCTGATGTGCCAGCGCTGCTCAGAAGTACCCAAAACTGGTGTGTCATCAACACCTTTGCAGCCACCAATGCAGAACGCAGCACTGTGAGGGCAGCTATGAGAAAATGAGCTCCAGCTCAGCCAGACTCAATGCACTGATGTATCATCATTCTACATCTAAGATCAGGAGTTCCCCCCCACTTTCCAGCTCTGGTGTTACAATTTCTGGTGTCTGTCCTGAATCACCAGAGTACACCAATGAAAGCAACCACATGAGAATAGGTCAAACCTAATGTCTAGCACCCAATATCTATTCTGCTGTCTGTTGTCATTGTCATTAATGTCAGTGACACTATTCATACTGATGGAAACACTCTATTTTCTGACAAAGTAAGAAATTCTACTACATGAATCACATTAATAAATTTTTGCTTTCTCTTAACTGTAATTATCTTGGGTTTTAACTACCCTTTAAGTAATTCCAATTTATCCTGTTCCTGTGAAAAAAATCTTTAAGTGAAAGTAGAAAAAGAAAACAGATTATTTTGCCTAGTTAAAGAAAAAAAAAAAAAAAAGTGTTATCAAAAGACTGTGGGGACATTAATCTTCAATTTTTTAATATTGTATTTACCTTAACAAGTCCTGTGGCCAACTTCAAGTTTGTTGTCTATACTTAATTTGAAAACCACTTGAGACATAATCAAAATTTTAGCTGTTTTTTTGTTACCAAGCTGCTTTCATAAATGCTTCTACAAAAAAATGTAAATATAAATTACATATCCCACTGCATCATATTCTCTTCCTATTCCTTCATAATTTTACTTTCTAAACAAAGTGAACATAGAAATTCTTGGAAGGTTTTATTTTCTCTATAACTGCTCAAAAATACTTTGGACGAGGCTTACAAAGTCTCCAGATGTATTCTGCATGTATTAAACAATAATTCAAAGGCCCATTTGGTGATTACATTCCATTCCTTTAAAAACCTCTAAACCTGAATAAATGAACACCCCACTATTTTTATTTACTCTTGCAAATGCAAAGCACGTGAAATGACCCAATGTT
The DNA here is from genome assembly GCF_015227805.2 of Hirundo rustica. NCBI lineage: Eukaryota > Metazoa > Chordata > Aves > Passeriformes > Hirundinidae > Hirundo > Hirundo rustica. Next base: position 77,159,441 of record NC_053450.1, on the reverse strand, counting down.
ACATTATAAAGTCTGTTAATCCTTGTCAGGTTTCCTTTATATTTTTCCTTAATCCTGTAAATTCTACCCTTGGTAATTTCCCTCTTTTTGGGAAGCTTTTAGAAATGCAGACCTCCTAATCTGTTCTGAATGCCAGATGCAAGAATGACGATGCTTTCCCTTGTGAGGGATTAAACTTGAAAACACTCCCTTAGCAACTTCCACTACATAACAGACACCTCGTGGAAATACAAGCTTAAAAAATAATACCTTTGAACAGAATTACTATATCACCTGGGGAAGGACCATGACCATAAAGAGCCTAAAAAGGGATTTTCACTAACTTTCATCAGTTACTCAGTAGTGCTGATTTTTGAATTCATGGTCCAGTTCACAGACTCTGATAGAAACATCCAAGACAAGGAACTGCTGGATATGTGATATATAAGGACTTTTTCTAATGCAAACATCTTCAAATATCTAGATAACGAATGAATAGGCAGCACACAACTTGCAGGATAGATTTAATGTTTTCTTTGTGGAAAATGTAATTGCACAGGAAGAATCTTTTTTCACTGTTGAAAATCAACATATGGATCACAAAGGCTGCATTAGAGTTACACAATGTTTCAAGAGAAAATTTAACAATGAAATATGCCAGAGATCAGAAAATAGGTCTATAGCATTTTTGCTAAATGCAAGTGACCATATATACCTGTTTATTTGAAGCTGAGCTAAACAGTTGCATTTATATATATATTTTTTTCCAAATGTGAAAGTGTCATAAACTGTACACAGACCTCTTATATGAGAATAAGTGGAATAGCTTTTACTATACCTTCTAATCATCTTCTCATTCTGTAATCAATATATTATCTTTATTTATTTAAGGCAATTTCTTAATATCTGAGGAGTCCCAGCTCCTTAACATTTGCAAAATAAGCAGATGCATCTTTTCAACGGATGAACCACCACAGTTCTCACATGATTACAAATCTCCATGCAATGCACCATTGTCAAACTTCCACAGTCCACATACCATTACTTCACATGAGGTAGTCAAGAGTCTTTCCAAAGATTTCCATGAATAGCAGATGAAAGTGAAAATATTAATAATTCTTGTCCAGGGAATTCTGTCTGACTGCTCCTGAACAACGGGTCTCATGGGAGAAACAAGCGCCCCCCCAAGAATGCTTAAGCAGAGATCCTGCCACAACAAAGAAGAATATACATGGGCTTCCAAGAGTGTGAGAAGAGATTTTAGGCCAGGGAAAAAAAACAGATGAGCATAAGAATCATTGTTTAAATTCTGTAGAGCAAGGAAGCTCTTTAGTCACCTTATTTCCAACCATCTTTTTGAAATTAAGCAATTAATATCTTTGGTGCTTTGTTAGAATCATGTTGTAACGTTGCATGCTAGCATAGAGCACCTTAAAATTCTGCCTTGGATAGTGTAAAGATACCAGAAGAAGAATTGTTAATATTTTTTTAATCAAATCTAGTATTATTACCTTTATTTTTCTGCTTTCAGTAGCATTTATTGGTAGACACATATGTCTGAATCTGGAGCGCAGCCTATATCACTCTGATGAGCTCAGCATGGTGTTGATACTGTGTCATTTTCCACTCTGTTTGGTTTGGAAACAAACTAAATTACCTCCCTGAAAATAAGTGTGCAGAAAGGCTTTTTTATGCCAGGTTTTCTCTCAAAAGCAGCAACAATAAAAAATCTCCACTCAACTACCAGGAGCTGCACTGGTTCCTGAGAAATTAAAGCAAAGTCAGAGATATTGCAGAGTTATTAATAATACACACACATGCAGATACACAGACACACCCTCCCCATCCCAAACCTCAGTTAGGAAGGATTTTGATAAGTACTGTTTAAGCTTTCTCACAGAATAACTTTCAATGTCTCTAATTTCACACAGCATTCAAGACAGTACAGGACAGTCAAGGGTCTTGTCCTTATCATGTGCATCAAAATATACAGGAGAAAAATATCACAAATGATCACAGGTAACCACTAAAGAATTTAATTTTCTTCTGTCAAATACTTTTCATTTTATAATTGTTTTGGGTTTATTAGTGGTTTTTCAATACTTTTCTGACAGATTACAAAATCTTAGCAACCTCTAACCTCAAGGAACCCACCTTCCCTACCAAAAGAAGACTGATAATCCAGGACATTTCACAGCCCCATCACTCACATTCAGTATGAGAGCTCAACAAAAAAAAAGCTCCTGAATGACTGAAATTAATTTAAATGAAAGCTTTTAATTCAAACTCTAATGGAAGTAAAAAAGTTTTTGCGTCTAAATTAGAAGAAAGAAAATCATAGTAATTTTACTGATGCAAGATTTTATTGAAATTCATTTTAAAAGATTTAATTAAAATTCAATTAGTTTGTTGAAATTAATGAAAGCAAAATGAGTTTAATTGGTTGTTGAAAAGGAGAAAATTACTATTTTGATTTCTTGCTTTGGTAAATAATTTTTCACTTTAAGATGTGCTGGTTCTACAACAAAATATTTTTTATTATATAACTTCAGAAATAAATATCTAAATATTAAACCACAAAATGAGGAATAAAAGTTAAGATTACTATATACATGCATAATGCATTGAAAAATAAATAATAATCACACTGACATAGTTGTAATTTCAAACTATCCTAATCTGCCAATCTTTCATATGCTAGTCCTGTCTCTCTGCAATCCCTAAAAGGAATATTAGAAACCTGTATCTCTTTTTGTTAAAACTATACTATTTTAAATATGGAAGTGAAGTCTTAAGTAAAAACTTCAGCTTATTTTACATGAGCTTGGTTCAAATTTTCTCCATTTTAAGTTCTAAAGCATTGCTTAACCCACAATCCCTAAGGCAAAAATGAAATTGGTCAGCTTGAGAAAATGTTTAAATCTTTAATTCAAATTTAAATGACAAGCTGATCCCAATACTAGTGACAATTTAAATTAAAATAAATGTGTAAATTCTGTTCAATAAAAAGTTAGATAAAGGAAGATCAGCTTTCATAGCCCAGGAGTCCCTGTGGCCTAAAAAGGGACTAAAGCACAATTTCCTGAATTTAAGAAAATGTGAATATACCAATATACAAAGTATTGAAAAAAGCGAAGTTGTACTAAAGCACAGTGGATTGCGCACTAAAACAGGAGGTATGCATTGAAGTAGACATCTCCTATATCACTGAATACCAGGCCCCCCTGACCTTATTGCTGTGCACTCCAGCACTGCCTGAGCCACCCCAGTAATCAGAAAGGAAGGTACTGGTTGTCCCTACCTTTGTTCAGTGTTCCTTAACACAGTATCTTCTTAAAGGCTGTCAAGGTGATCGATGTTTGGGAGCACAGACAGGCTGCAACAAGGTATCATAATCAACAAACTGTTTATGTGGACTTTGAGTAATAAGCATTGGTTTACAAAACAGAAAAAACAAAACAAAACAATACAATACAAAACAAACAACAACAACAAAACCAAAGCTCTGGGGACTGTAGAATCTGTAATTGTAGCTGAATCTGTAGAATCTGTACCATAATTTAACACGTATTTTCCACACATCAGGTTTCTTTCTTCATCTCTGTTCCCTTTTCCAGACATATGTACAACTAGAGTTGCCTTCAGTCAGCTAAGTTTTCCTCAGGACAATATAACTGATTATTCAACTAAGGGTAGATGTTATAACATGTATTTTATTCTGATTTAGGCCCTATGCATTTTTTCCATTTCTCACTGTCCTGACATTAAAAATGAGAGAGTTTACATATATTTTGCACTTGTGTTAGGATGCAAGCTTTGACTGAAATATTACACCTTTTACATCAGTGTCTCAGGAGTGGAACCAAATACACATATCTTGCTTTCTGTTGTCCTCCAGAAACATATACTGAGGAAGAGTACACCCCAAGTTCTGACAAAATCAATCAGCAGACTTAAATGTTTAAATTAAAATGTTTAAATTACTGTAATCACTTTGTGTGAAGGTTTTTATGCACTGGCACCTGGACACTAAACTGTAAAATCAATTTAGATTTCAGACCCTGGTTTTGGCTGTATTCATATTTTGTGGGGTTTTTTTGATGGCCAGACACACTCCAGAGGAATTTGTACTGCAATTTAAGGAATCCCAGGATAAAGCTGATCTGAAGAAAAATACAAAAATTAGTCTTCATTAAACTGTCCATAATTAGGGGTTTAGAATTCAACAATAGTGGAAGCTTTTCAGAGCTAAAAAATGTCTATCATATGGGGGAGTCTAGAAAGCAGATCCACATCTGCAGTCTGCACCACCCAATGTCAAGTAATGCAAGACAAGCTTTTTCATGTCAGAGGACAGTATCACTGCCATAGCCACCTGGACCACATCCCCACGTATATTTCAGGCAGCTACAATCTCTATGGATGTGATTTTTTTTCTACCTTTCGTATCTTTCCAAGATTTTATCTGTGCTATGGTGTGTTGTAGTGTGTTAATTTGGTTTATATTGTATTTCACTGTTATATTGGGTTTTGTAATGTTTCTTCTGTTCCCTTGGAAAATGTATCACGAGGTTTGTCCCTGCTCGGCCCCTCCCATCCTCCCACACTGGAATGTAACCCAGCTCTGTTCCACTCCCACCTTGTTCCTGATTGGATAGTGGCTTGTCCCCGCCTCTGGGCCCATCCCCCCTGGGAAGAAGCCCTGGGAGGAGGGAGAGGAGGTCTCTTTTGCACCAGAAAGAGGACTGGGGAACAGGAACGGAACTGGAGGGGCAGGACCCAAATAAAGCCCTGATCCCCTCCGGACAAAGAGCAGACTCTTTCCTTTTGCCATTGATGGACACCTGTTCTCTCTAAAGAACCACAACAATGGTGCATAACTAACACATCTTTCCAAAATATACGGACAAATATCAAGGTTGAATATAACTTAAAAAGTCTCCAAGTGGAGAAGTTTTCCTTAGTCACAACTATCTATATGCGTGAGAAACTGTTAGTTGTTTTCTTTCCAAAATACATTACTACATTTTACATGGGTCTTTCTGTAATTTCTGCCCATCAGAATATCCTTAAACCTTGGAATTTCTTGTAGTCAGTAATTCAAATCTAGAACAAATGTTATGCACAAAATAACATTATACTTTTTGTAGCCTTTAAAAATATCTTTTAATGATGTCTAAGCAGCAGTACCATGTTTGTATAGTTGTAGTCCTAAAAGTTTAAGAAAAGTGGGTGGTGCCCAATCAAGGCTAATTTTCCTGTAGGAAAGATGGTACTTGTTCTGATTTGAGTTTTCATTAAATGTATTTATTGATTAACTTTCTCACAAGCAGAAAAATTTATTCTCAAAAGTATTTTCTGAAACCATTATTTTGAGAGTTGGTCGTAACAACTCTGTGAGGAAGAAAATATATTTTTAATGGGAAAAGAAGACAAGGATTAAGGAGTTATTCACACAGTTAGTTTTGTTTTTCTTAACAAAATGGTAGTACTGGGGATCGTATTAGCGAGTAGAAAGTAAGTAGACTTCTCCTCCAGCAGGTAGACTTTTACTCCAGCACTGTCCAGACTGGCTCTAGGGCCAGACTTCCTCAGAATACTAACAAGAAATCTAGACAGCTCTTAAGTCACCTGGCATCACAGTCAATATGGATGGATGGAAAGGGGAAAATGGATATACACATTGGGCTGAATACTATGGCTATAAATTATTTCAACAGTTAACAGACAGAAAGTCTTCAGAAGAGAGATACTTCAGGGGCACTTAATCCACTACCACAATAGAGACCTTTCTGGTGACAGCTGCTGCTTAGCAACAACTCTCCTATCTCCCCTGCTCCCAAAAGAAGAGTAGAGGTGTGCTAGGAATACAACCCAGAAAACAGCACTGCTTGTCTTGTTTAGAATTAGTACATTTTCAGAACACCACACTAGGTTTAGTTTACTTGAGTTTGTGTTTTAGAAAAACAGAATGCATGCATGTTAATTCTCACACACATCCCTACCTCTTAAGTAGTGGGAGTACCACTATTTGGAAACCTATTTAATTCTGCATCAGGTAGTACATGAACCGAAAAGAAAACAGTGTAAAATCTTTCTGTCTTGTAGTCTCTTTGCCCACCTTCTTGGCCTGTCTTGAAAAGGATGAGATGTTTGCTTTTGACCAGCCATCACAAACCTCCTTTCATTACACGTAACCTTTTAAGTAGCAGGAGCCTCACATCAGCCTTGGTGAGCTCTGCCAGCACCAGATTTGGTCCCATAGGTGTACGTTCAACTTACTTGGGTACTCTGTCCCTTTCTCCTGCTGCACTGGGGAATGTTGCATTCCCACAGCTTCTGTCAAAAGGCTCTGACCAGCCAAGGTGAGAGAATAATTTTCCTTTGAAAATGAAGGCAAAGAAATCAATCAGCATCTAAGCCCTATTTCCTCTGTCCCTAGGTCCCTGAACTCATGAACAGAGGGTACAAATTTTAGCTATACTTTGCAAAATGCTCTGGGTAATACAATACCTAATGTACTGAAGTCTGGCACTGAGTTAGGAATCTTGTTAACCCTTACTTCAGCTGTTAAGCATCAAATGGTCCACGGTAACTTGTGAACTTCTAACAAAATAAAGTACGCTCTTTGATAGTGTTATAATTTAATGTTTTTTACCAAAGTGATAACAAAAACAGGACGGTCTATTTCTTTTGTTCACCCATCCATTCCGTCCCAGGAGAAGAAAACTGAACATCCTAGGATGTAGAAGGAAATGGTATTTACATGTCACACTTCAAGACTTCAGCTGCTTCTACAAGGGCAAGGAAGGGTATTTTTCTTCCTATCTTCTACATTTGAAGTTGTCATGTTGACTTATTCAAATGAGTAGGGGAAGATTAGAGAAATCAGTCCTCATCCTCTTGTGAAGGAAAAGGTGTTTAGCACAGTTGGATTCAGGATCAAAAAATGACATGCAGGTAGGTTCTCTGACATATGAACAGGTCTGAGGCATAGGACTTGTAGTAATACCTCTCACAGTGTCCTTCTCAATGAGACTGATCAATAGCTTTGGGGACAGGGAAGAATTTTTCTCTAGCTTAAACCTAAATCAGTCAGAGCCATGAAGACTTTTCAGCTTTCAAAAAATCATAGAATGGTCTGAGTTCGAATGGACTTCAAAGATCGTCTAATTCCAACCATCTCTGCTGTGGGCAGGGACATCTTCTGCTACACCCAGTTGCTCAAAGCCCCATCCAGCCTGACCTTGAACACTTCCAGAAATGGGGATTCCACGACTTCTCTCAAAAACCTGTTCCAGTGCCTCACCAACCTCACAGTAAAAAACTTCCCAATATCTAATCTCCATCAACCCTCCTTCACCTAAAGGCCATTTTCTCTTGTCCTATTACTACATGCCCTTGTGGAAAGTATATATCAGCCTACTTGTGAGCTTCTTTCACTGAAAGATCATGCTGGAGCTGCTCAGTATTTCTTCTTGGGTCTGTCTCGTTTAACCTGTTTGTTACTCTTACTGACACTGGTGATGTCTGTCCTTCCTCTGCTTTATCTATTGTCTAAAGCACAAGGCTTCTGAAATGCTCTGGAACTTGGAATTTCATGCTAGCCTGGTTGCTAGCATTGCTTAAGTCAATGAAACACATCCCTAACTGGGTGAACTGTGATTTTCTGTCATCAGCAGGGAGACACATTCACAGCTGCCAAAAACCATTGAACCCTCCCTGGGAGTGAAATTTTGTGCACAAGATGGAATAAACTGAAAATTGTAAAAAAGAAACTGGAAGGCATGTGCTGAGCGAGTAGAAAATGGAAGATGTCAAGCTATCTAGAAGGCTGGGTACATGTAATTGAGAGCACTATCATTTTGAAGTAGTAACAGAGAAACATGAAATTTGGTTTATGACTCAGACGTGTATCCAAAAATATAACAGTTATTACTTCATTTTGCTGGCAGGAGAGAAAGTTCTGGAAAGTACTCAATTCTTTGTCAAAGAGTAACTCAATGCAGAGTTAGAGAAAGCTGCTTCTTACTAAAAAATATCAAAAGAATATAGCCCTTAAAAGGAGTTCAGGAGGAAAGAGACACTTTTTCAAGGCAGTGTTTAGGTCTGAATATTTTGTAAATCACACATGACCACCTCTTCAACCTGAATAGAATGCGCCTGCTTACACTCCACACTTTCCTGCTGTCTCTCCTCACCCTTCCTCAGAGGTAGTACAGTTAGCTTTGGCTGAGACCTTCCCAGAGTGTGGAGGAGGTTCTGAAGTAAATTCACATTGAGGTGTCTGCGACATCTCATTAGGTAACCAAATGGAAAATCAAAATCAGCATAAATGAAGAAGAAAAAAAAAAAAAAAGGAAACAATATGTAACTTAAAAATGATCCTGAAAAAAAAACCCCTAAAATAAAATCCACAATGTCTTAATTCAGATCCTCATTTGAAAGAAAATGTCCATTTCTCTCCTTCCTACTGCAGTGAAAAAAAATGACATATACTAAGGAGCATATTATTAAAGTGCCATTTACTGTGAAAGGCATCACAGGAAAGAAAAACTCAAGGTTTGAAATATGAATTTGATAATGTAGTGAGGGAAATGTTCCTTTTTGCTTATAAGTTATTATCCACAGAATGGCAGAGAAAAACTATTAATCTGGATGATTCCTTTCCAACAGTTTTTACCCTAAAATACTTATTCTTGAAGAGCACTTTAGTAAAGTCCAGGTAAATTACATCCACAGCCTTTTTCTCATCCACTGTATGGGAGATGTAGGTCATCCAAGGGTGACTGTGGTAGTGCTAGGTTGATGGTCAGATTAGATGAACTTGAAGGTGACTTCCAAGCTTGATGATTCTGTGATTTTGTGATAGAAAAAGGTCAGGATCGTCGAGCAGCAGCTGCTTCTCATACACCCATGCTCATGAAGTTCTCATAAACCACGAGTACACCTGATCACCTGGTTATCTTGTAAGTGCCATGTGATGGCACAGATCATCTGCCATATGGCCCTCTCCAGTACTGAGGTCACACTGACAAGCCTGTAGGTCCCCATTTGTTCCAAACCCCTTGCCATGGCCAATATCTTTCACTACATCAGATTAGTTACAGCTCCATCCAGCCTGACCTAGAACTCCTCCAAAAAAATCCACATCTCTGAGCAATCTCTCCCAGTGTCTCATCACTCTCATAGTAAAAATGTTCTTCATTATATTTAATTTAAATCTACCCTCTTTCAGTTTAAAACAGTTGTGCCTTGTCCTATTACTATAGACACTGGTAAAAACTCCCTCTTCACCTTTCTTATAAGGCTCCTTCAAGTACTGAAGGGCTGCAATAATGTCTCCTTGGAGCCTTCACTTGTTAAGGCTGAACAACTGCAACTATCTTAGCTTTTCGTTAATAAGAAGGTATTCCATCCTTCTGAGTATTTTTGTGGCCTTCCTCTGGACCAATTCCATCAGGTCCATATCTTTCCTATGCTGAGAACCCCAGAACTAGATGCAGCACTACACGTGGGATCTCACATGACAGCAAGGGAGAAATCCACCTCCAATGACCTACTGGCCACTTTTTTTGATGCAACTAAAATACATTTGGCTTTCTGGGCTGCAAGTGCACATTGCAAGCTGATGTCTAATTTTTCCTCCACAAATATCCTCAAGTCTTTCTTCTGCACTCATTTTTCCCACAGCATCTCAACAGAGGTGAATTTTTTATAGCTAGCAGAAAAAGACGCTCCATGAAACATAATACCTTCTAGTCCTTCATCACGCGAGAATTCAAAATCACTTGAACTAATTGTCTGGCCATCCTGGAGGAAGAATTATAGGAAAGGATTACCTTTGAGACAAAGCTGAATAACATATGCCTGCAAGCCAGGATTACTGACATTTTCTTGAATAAAAAACCTTTTGAGAAGAAATAAAGTGTCATGTACCAGCTTTACTGGAATTGAAAAAGATGAATAAATCAGTTTCTTGTTAATACATCACCTATCATTGAGATCCCACATATAGTATATAGATTTGGTTCCATAATGGGATTATTGTGTGAATCTGAATAAATGCTATTCTATATGTAAACCAATCAGTGATAACATTACTCTTTCTTCAAGTAACATGACTGTCATACAACATCTGGATCTGGAGAAGCTTCCTCTGAGAGTCACAAGACTCAACAAAAGATCATAAGACTCTCAGATCCTGTGTGTGATACCATCCACAAATGCAAAAATGCAGTATTATTTTTTTTATTATTTTACACTGTCAAATTAAATAAAAAGACCAGTATATCTGAAATGAGACAACCCAAAAAGAATGAACACTAATTATACAGAACATATATATTAAAAAAAACATATAGTGGCTTTGTTTTTACCTTTCTTAATCTGTTTTATATCTCTTGTTTATTTCATAATTTAAAAAACATCAATAATGAATATAAGTGTACATTATAAAGAATTTTTGGCTCTATGAGACAGTATTTATAAAAGCAATTCTGTTTCATGGCTGTTTCAATTGCTTTATTATCTAACAAATGATACAACAAAGCTATGAAAATAATTTGCTTAAGCCCTTGTTGCTTAATTTTTTCTCCTTGATTTTACAAAAGATAAGATGTAATATCAACTAATAAATCAGAGACTAGCAAAATAAAAGTTCACTGTTCATTTAGAAATGGTGTTGTATATTTTAGCATATGTTTTACATTTTATGATCAATCTTTATTGTTGAGAAGTTCTGTTAAAAATACATACTGATGGCTGCAGCTTTAACACCAAAACATGCTAAATTCAGTAAAAATTTCTATAAAATATTTGAACACACAGATGAATATTTGAATGGTGAAATCATTTAGAGGTTCTTTTGATGAAAAATTGTAATGAATCCAAATAGAGAAATAAACAATTATTGCACTGATAGATGAGATGACACTGGAAGGAAAAGCGATTTAAGTCCCTTAAGAATGACGAACGCAGAGGTAGTGGAAAGAATGTGAGGAACAAACTAGATGTGTGGCACTGCATTAATAATACTGGGTGTTAACGGCTACCTAAAGCTGAGTCAATAACAAGTTTGTGACTACATTTTTTTCACAATATAATGAAAATAAGCATGCAAGTCAATGAGATCTCTTTGTATTGCTTTGTTCACATAGTGTATAGTAACCACCAAAGGCGAGCATCTTAAAGACCATTTTTTAGATTAATTATTACATAAAGTTCTCCATTTGATATGAAATAACAATGGAACAATGAAACAGAAGAGTATACTTTTCTAGAGACAAAAAAAAAAAACAACACAACAAAAAAAAAAAAAAAAAAAAAAAAAAAAAAAAAACACCACCACCATTAATCTGAATAACTCAAACCGAGAGGAGTTACATGGATAGGTTAGATGAAAAGAAGGGATCATCAGTCATATTTTTGAAAATGAAGAAATACCCACATCTTTTCATTATTTGCAAGCCAATCTCCTGTCTTTTTCTGCCTGACTAGTGAGGAGCAGCTGTTAGTATTGGTACTTCTAGAATCAAGAAGTTAGTCAATATTTTACATCTTCCTGGAATAGCCTATAATATAAATGAGAAGATATTAATAGATGAGTATTATTGCTCTTAGGACTCTTTGCAAGTAGCAGTTTTGGGTATTAAGGGGGTGTCGAGTAAAGGAAGCACAGCGAAATGATTCCCTGAATGCTAACAAACATTAAACAGAAGCAGCTCCAACTTTCCTGCTCAAAAATCCGCAGGTTTTATGCTGCATAATCCTCCATACTCAGCAAATGTTCTCATGGTGATGCTTATAGCTGCATATCCTGGCTTTCTGGTGGCTTTTATTGCTGCTAACATCAACTCTTAGGCTTTAAGTTAAAATTAGCGAGTATCCATCTTAATTTCTAACATCTTAATATGAAGTTTGCAAATTTCTGTTGGAGAAAGTGAAGGCTTTGCAACAACCCAAAGCAAACTTCCAGATTATGGAATGAAATGCATGAGAAAAATCCCATTGCTTTTTCACTCTACACCTGCCAGGAAGAGGGCTGTGCAAGCAGCTAGAACCTGTAATGATGTAATAAGCCTGCAAAATATTTATGTGATCATACCCGTAAACTACCAGATATAGAGCTTCTTATTGATGCTGAACTTTGCAGTGACAGAAAATCGTCTAATTGCTCTTCTTGCTTATAACCTGGAAATATGTGCCTGGTAATATTTCCCGTCTTTAACAAGGTACTAATGTAACTTCACATCCAAAACAGAAATTCCCATATAAGCGTTAAAACAAGAAAGCAGTAAGTATTCATTCTGTGGCAACTAGCCATGCTTTGCCATAATATTCTGTGAATTTGCTGAAGGCAGGTTTGCAGCAGAGGTTCCAGTGAAGCAAGGTGTTACAGCTCAGGGACTCTGCAGAAATTTGCAGATGAAAATATTGGCTCTATTTTAAAGATCACAAATGCCCAGAGCTATTCTGTACCCTTGCCTTCCCTGTCCATCTGCCACTTCATCTACTCTTTGGATTGCAGAAGGTAGAATAATATGTGGATAAAGTAAACAAACCATTATTACAAGACAATTTTACTTTTTCTCAGGTGGCAGATGATATGGAAAACATTCAGGTAAGGACGTTGCTGTTGAAAGTAAGCATGTTTAAAGAGATTTATGGTCCAGAGAGTGCTTACAGCTGCACTCAGTGCTTCAGCTGCACACAAAGTGAAGTAAATCAGATGGAGCTGTTTTGCAAAACTAATGCTATGAGACACTCAGCTGTACTTGAGCAGGAATGTACATTCTAGTGTAGGTCAGCTCACTAGAGATATGTTGTGTGCGTTAGAGGGACTGCCAGGAACCTAATGAGTAACATGACAATAATGTTTCAAGGAAAGTCAAAGACTGTACATCACAAAGAATTCCCTATTTGAAAACAAAGTCGCTTCAGCTCTGCAAATATTTGGTGAGAAATAAATGCACAGAAGGAGTGTAGGACGAGTACAATCGGGCATATTCTACAGTAGTAACTTGTCGATGGAGCTTCTGAAATGAGCACATGAAGTAGGCAGTGAAGCTAAGATACTGTTACTGATAAGGTAGGGAATCATTTAATATGTAATCAAAACAAGTTTACCAAAGAAAAGTGTATTTAACATTACAAAGGTTGCAACTACATTTTCAACGTCCATCTGAGTTGCTAATATCAGCCCTAATATCAGCCAGGGCTGAAAGAAACAACTGAAGTCTTAGGAGACTTCTGAAGTAACATTTTAGAGGTATTTGGAACAAGAAAGAAGTAGTTTATATTATGTCAGAGATTATCTCTTCTTGCATAATATCTAAAATAACATCTAGATCACTCCCAAATAAAATGAAAACAATGTTAAATTCTTAACCAGTGAAATGGAGGATTAAGGTTAGTTTAGCTGTTGAGCTTTTATACTTCTAAGGAATGTCCAAATGCCTGCTACCATTTTCTGTGGGTAAAACGACACAGAAGAACAGGAACAGTAATAATTTCAATGATGCATAGGCTCTTAAATCATAATGCATTCATTTTCCACCTTGTTCCATAATATCCCATGTTAATATATTTCTGTAGCTTATTCTTTCAGGCTAAGGGACAAATATCAAATCTAAACAGTCTGCATGTGGCACACTCAAAACCAAATGTGTGAGAAAGAAGCAAAGATGGCTTGCTGCAGTCTATTCTGAAAAGTTCAGAATTCAGATTTCCAGTTTCTTGCTGTGAAAGTGATGGAAAATGTAGCCATATACTTCTGTAATATTTCTTCCATCAATCTATCACAACCACATATCTTATAAAAAGTGAGAAGAAATTCACAGCTTATGGGCAGCTTCCTCTGCTAGTGAAAAGAACTAATTCCACCAGTGAAGGCTTAAGCCATTTGCTCAGGAAGCATGCTGTTTAATGTTGTTACTCTGATGCCTTACAGTCCATTAAGGCATGAATGATACAGCTTTTTATAGTTCTTGTGTGGTTTTTCAGGGCAGAAGTTCTGTATACTAGAAGAGTAGCCACTACATAGATAATGTGAGCTCAGATTTTTAAAATCATTGCTGTTCTCACCACCTCTACATATCTGACAGGCAACCTAAAGTTCCAAATCCGTAATGTGAAGGCTGAAGCACCTAAGGAAGAACTATAAAATAATAGCTACCACAGCTTTTTTGGAATAATTGATACAATACATCATTAGAGTATGATTTTAAATATCAACTTAAAGAACACCTTGTTTGTTCACATCCTATAACAATTCCTTTCACCTGTTGTGCCACATGTCCAGCTAACTGCTTTCAAAACTGTATTTATAAAGCCTTAAATATATACAAGGCTCTATTATCACAATAGTTTGAAAACACATGAACAGTGTGGCACACATAAATGTGTTTAGAATACTCTCACACAGCTGTATTTATACACACACAGGTGACAAACAAAAACACACATAGGCATGCATTATATTTTTAGAAGCATTTTTTCAAACCCATGTAAAAAAAAAAAAAAAAGTCTTATTGTTTTGTACATCTGGCATATGCATTGTCCCTCATGAATAAATATGCAATTATAGAAAAATCCAAGTGTCACATCTTATGTTATTTAGGCCTTTTTTATTTTAATGAATAAAAATGAATAGCTATTGTTGTTGAAATGGATTTATAATTGAAATACTGTCTGTTCATCAGGATAGCAGTAAAGATGACAATGCAAACAACATTGTTTTATTTATTGCTTTTAATGCAGGAATTATACAATACTTTCCATCAGATTTTCAGATTTGACAGCTGCATGGCTGAAGAGTTTCAGATATTTTATCCTCTCTTCTAATCAGCTTTAATTTTCAGCACAACAACTTAGCATTCTACCAATGAAAAAATGCTAATTCTATGAAAGAGTGAAACTTACTATTTATGGACAGCAAAAGTTATATGTGCTGTGCCCCCTAAAAGAATTTTTTAGGAAATTTTTCATCACTGAGTTTGCCATTGTGAAATGTGGCAAACTTTTTCTATATTTATTTCTATAAATTAACTCAGTGACAACTAACAGGAAAAACAGTGCATTACTCTTAAAATACAGCCCAAATAAAAAAAACAACCAAAAACCTAATGGCAGTAACTCAAAAAAAAAAAAAAAAAGGCAAGCCAAAAAAAGGAAAAAAAAAAAAAAAAGGGAAAAGAAAAAACAAACAAACAAACAAACAAACAAACAAAAAAACAAAACCCACCAACCCAAGAAATATCAAAATTTTGTTATCTAATGGTACCTCATTGATGATCTTTGTCACACTATTTATTTTTTTTCTGACAGCTTTTATGCCACTTGTCCTTGAAAATAATAGCTAGTGCATTATATTTTACCCGAAAATATGATGTCAGATTTCTGCTAAAGTTATGCAGAAAAGCATATTCAATGGGACAGACAAACATAGGCTCACTATTTGTACAAATAATACTTTCTAGTATCATCTTGTCCTCACTCCTAATAAAGCACAAGCCTTAACCTTATCCTTGACAGATTTTAAATTTGAAACCTCCAGCTTCACATCAAGGCTATCAGTCAACCTTAAAATTTTACTGCTCATCAAAAACCATATGAATAGCTATGTTCTCATTTCTAATGTCAACAAAAACCTTCCCTTGAATCTCAAGCCTTGAACCAAATCTGAGATCAACATTTATTTTGCTTTTTATATCCACTCTCTCACAATCATTTCTCTAGTCGATAGGCTTCTGAACAATGATTTGGTGGTGATATCTGTAATAGAGGAGACAAAAGTATCCCTTCTAAAAATGCCTCCTGATCTGATCATCAGTAGTAATCAAGATTATTTCCAATAAATCCTACTATCCATATTGAAATCAAGAATTGCAGAGCCTTACATTCCTAAGAAATATAACCGTATTTAAATATGCCAGTACAAATGCACATTTTAAATGTGCAAATATGCAAATGACATAAAAGAACTCATTTCAACCCCACCTGAAACATGATCCTAATTTCCTTCTGTACTTAATTGCATAAGATATTCCTGGGAAGATTCCTGTACCCTTGAAAATTTTTCTTCATGATAATGGATTCCAAGATCAGCGAATTCTTTCTTCCAGTATTCTAAGGCATTAGTAAAACTTCTCCTAGTACTTATGTAAAATTCCAAGGAGGTCTGTATTAATTGCAGTCATTCGCCATTAATTTAAGAGTACTGGCCTATCTTAAATAATAAAAAATAACAGAAATTCAGTGAGAACAGATAAGAAGGAAGGTGCCTATTCACACTCATTGCACCATGTCAAATTCCAGTCTAAATACAATAACCAGAAATTTGTACAGAAATCTAAGACAAGTGAGAAAAACTAGGCTTTCAATTCTTCTAGTTGCATAGTTTGAGCCACCAACTTTACTCAGGAGAAGGAGGGGAGGTAAGCTGAGATGAGCAAATGAATTGCTTTTCACTCTCTTTAGTCACCTCTGTTTGATGCTGCTTACAACATGGCAGATGGTGCTGCCACTTCCTCTCCATTTGCTGTCTGATGATCTGCACAGAGAATAGCACATTTCAGAAAGCTTTGATTTTATTAATCACAGTGGAAGCAGCTCTTAAACTTCTTGTGATATATCTGTGTTGACTCAAGCATTTAAAAATCAGAGGTTCAGCTTTTCAGTAGTGGAGGCAAGACAATACACCCATTGAAAAAGATTCACCTATACTCAGAAGGGAAATATTGTTAGTGGGATAAGAATATCAACCAGGTAAAAAAAGGCAAAGTAACATGTATCCATACCTATAAGTGCATCATTATATTACTTCAGCTCTGCAAGAAACCTGAAAGTAGAACAGGATTAAAAATGGAAGTAAATTTTACTCTGAAATATATAATTTTACAAAGGCCTTCTGATTCAGCTTCCAACAAAATCATCACAGAAATTTTGTCTTTACTTTCTTTTTCAACTTGACTTTAAAATTCCAAATGAAATACATCTGCTTGCTGATTTGCTAGAGGATTCAAACTTCTTGTCTGCAAATTTTTTTTTTTTTTTTTCATTTCCTTCTACATAAAATGGAAAAAAATAGTAAAGGGGAAAGAAACATTATGAAAATAAAAAGACAATATGCTACACAGAGCAAATATATTATTGTTCACTTTGTTATGTTTCAAAAGCAAGTTTTACTCTTGCTATAGCTCATCTGAGCTTTGGTTTAGTGTAGACTGTTCTATTTTGTGCCTCTGACTCTCTCTTGTAAGAACAGGAACTCTAACTGCAGGCAACCAACTTTCACGACAAGGAAAAACAAATTCCAATGAAATAGTAGAGCGTTATAAATCACAAATTGAGTCAAACAAATTACATTTTTGCACTACCATTCAGAGATAAATGCACTGGTACTATATTTGGAATATAAAATAAAAGATTTATAGCAACAGTAAGGTAGAGAAACCTTTCATCTACCTAGAAGAACTATACTGCATGCCAGGATCAACAAGAAGAATTGTCATGTTGACTAAAACAAGAAGATCGTTACCTATTAAGAGTTCAATAAATCTGTAATGTGAGGGAAACAATTATTTTTGTGTTCAATTTATTAGGGCTTCAGAGATATGAATCTGAATAATTGCTGCATGTATTTTTTTGTAGGGCAAGAGAATTACTTTTTTCAGTCTACTCTGACACCTCCTCAGTTTTTTTTCCCTAACACAAAAGTCAGTGTTTTTAGATTTTCTTATCCTGTACATTCTAAAAGAAACATTAAAGTATAATTACCTTAGAATTTTGTAAAGATAGCATATGATAGAAAATTACATGATGCCTTAAGCTTTAGCCACGCTTTGTTGCAACAGTAGTTAAAGAAGTCAGCCAGATTTTGGGAATTACTTGGGATCTGTATCCACCTTATAGACACCAAGCATGTGGTAAAGTCAAAAGTATGAACGGGAGTATCAAAACCCAAATTAGCAAAATTTGTCGGGACATATCTATGACGGGTTCAGGCCTTGCCTATAGCTTTACTGAGAATTCGCATACAGCCAAGGAGGAGGGACAACATTAGTCCCTATGAAATACTATATAGCAGGCCATATCAGATCCCATATATTCTGGGTGAAATTCACATGAAGGGGAAAGTTGACTTACAGAGATATCTAATGGCTTTAGGTTCCACTTTGCAGAAGCTCCAGACTTACATCGTGCTATCCAGACCCATAGGGCTGGACACACCTGCACATCCATTCCAAGTAGTCTTGACTGATTTGTTTCCTATTTGCAGGTTGGTCTAGGGAGGTTGGTCTAGGTCATTGGTCATAATTGTTTTCTCCTCTAGTAATATGAATGAGCAACCTCATTACACTTGCTGAAGATTTAGCTTTCAAATGTAGAAACTGTGGTAACTTAACACAGTGTACTTACTTCATTCCAGAGGAATGTTCCCAGTTTTAATTATGTGACACCCACAGCGAAAAGGGAAGAAGAGTTCTCCTTTGAGAATAAACCCAGAAAGATACTGTACAGTGACGAAGGTGAATGGAACCTGAGATTACAAGGAGAATGAATGTAAACAGAATTTATTTCCTTTGCCCAAGTCTTGATCTAGGAGTTAAGTGGAGGTTATGCCAGGGAAATTCTAGCTGCTTGCATTTGTAAAATCTATAATGAATGAAAATCCAGAAATATCTTTGACACTATCATATGCGAGAACACATTCAGAAGTTGTATCTTTCTATGAATTTTGGGAGGAGTGCCACAAATTATGGTGGACCATGCTTTTTATTGCATACAGCAGGAATATTGCAATCAAGCATAAAGGACAACTATTAAGCAATTACTTGTCAGAAATGTTCATTGCTAATTTCAGCAACTTTGTCACAAACAATTATTCAAGGAAATTTCCCCCACACTTTAACCTCTAAAATGGGTGACTTAAATATAACTAATCTGTGCTCATTCACCTAGATGAACATTACGCAGGCAAATTATTACATCAATAACTTGGAAAATTCAGCTATAATTGAAAAGTGCTTTAAAACACTTGAGATGATAAAAAATTTAAGCTTATAGTCAGTTTATATGTAGTTAGCATAGTCAAAAAATCAAATCATTATATAATTATTTGGATACATTCAATGTCAAGAAAAAAATCTACAAACACTTGGCATGAAACTCATATTGGTGAAGGACTAGGTTTCTTGAGATAATAACATGAATGATACGTTACTGCAGTGGATGCAAAAAGAATGAATAGACAAAATATTTTAAAATATATTAACAAGGAACTATGAAACTATGTGCAGTGGAACCATCCAAACTGGATTTGTAGGTGAAAAGAAAATTACTAAAACATGGCAACATGTATCTGAATTGTGTTCTTTTCTCATTTCATGCAATCTACTGGCCCCAGTTACCAACATATTAATTATATCAGTTGAGGGAAAGTGGGACAGTCAGATCTCTGCTTGCTTTGTCACTTCACAGTACTCATGTTTTTATAGTGAAAGGGATTGTATAGGGATGACTTGTTATATCACAGTGCACAGAAATTGGTATGAAATCTTTTTTCTCACCGTTGACAGCTGACTCCCAGCATGGCTTGAGACCAGAGGGTCAGCACTAAGCCAGCTGTGTCCCTGAGAACCAGAGGGCTTTAGATCAACAACTTCTTCCTGAGCATCAGGATGATGCTTCACCAGAAATGTTTCATCATGAAAGTCAAGAGCTTTTGGCTTCCCAGTTCTGCTTTTCTCCAGTATACCTGCAAAACATGACTCTTCGGATTTAGCTATGTTACTTATTCATCATTCCGTTACATGCTATTTCACTGTCTCTTCAATTCTGCTCTCAGTTTCTCTTTTCTTCCTACTGCACTGATAGCTAAGCCTCTAATAATTCAGCTTAAAATACGTACTCTTGAGCGTATACTGTAAAAATCAGTGTCTTTTTCCAGATGGCACCATACAGAGCAAAGCAGATCTGCAAGAACTGTAAGTACTGTGTGGTTGCTGAAGTCAGTATGGTGTTAGGACAATACAAGCAGAAAAAAATGCCAAATAGAAGAACAGAGCTGTTAATATTTTCAGAATGGCACCCCTCCCCATCAACTAAGCCACCCAAACCCATCCCACAAATACAACCCCACTCCCAAAAAAAACCCAACCAAGCAAGTATAGCTTACACCCTCCCCTCCACACCCCAACTGTTTATTTTCTATTTTGGTCTCTTTTTATGACTCACAGACACCAAATATTGATTCAGTAATTAGTTGCCTTTTTCCACAAGTTTGTGGTATATTTAGCTAAAGGATCTCCAAAGGTTCCTTCCTGCCCAAATCATCCCTTTGTTTTGGAAGAAAAAGGTAGATGAATTTGGAATGAAGAAATGAAGCTCAGCGTGGGAAGAAATGGAGGATGGGGGAAAAGGTGTTTTGCACCATCTGACTCTATTTTAGTTGTCAATAAATGAAATCAATTTTTGCTCAAAAAAATCAAAATTTCCCAAGCTGAGCCTGTTTTCTCCATGACAATTGCTAAGTGATCTTCCTGTGCTCATCCTGTTCCCTGCACATGTTTCTCTGAGGAGGGGAGTGAGGGAGTGACTGGGTGAGCATTTGGCTGTTAGCCAGGATTAAACCACCATACCAGAAAGACTGATGTCCATGCCCATCACACAGGAAAAGATGAAAGGTGCTGAGTTCCATCAGCCTGAAAGTTTTGAAAGGAATCAGCAATTCTGGCAGCCCTAAGACATCAATAAGAACATTGGCAACTCAGATGAATCTCCTGGAAATGCAATGCACAACACTGCAATAAAAAAATAACTTTCTTGTCATTCCATAGCACGAACAGGGTTAATAATTAAATTGAAAATAGACCTGAATTAATCAGTTTCTATAGAATCAACAAGAGAGCCACAAGAAGTTATTTTCATATGTGGATTGGCACTCTTTCCTTGAACCTCTTTTCTTCACCTCCTGGTGAAACTGTTCTGTGTACCTCTTGCTTTCTGCGCCTATGAAGTTGTAGCTTCTCTTTTTTTGAAATATGTAATCCCATATTTGAAGCTTTTCAAAACAAAATGCTTTAGATTATTTTCTTCCTTTTGTTACTTCTCTACAAATTAAGAGTCTACTGAATCTAGCCATCTGGACAACATTTGTGAAACAGATATTTACTTAGAAAGAAATAATATGTATTGTTGTTTATTAAAAAAACTCACATTAGATCCAAACACAACATTTATATTCATAGAAGAGGAATTTCAAGCCACTGGTTTCATTGGAACAGACCAATGTAAATGAAGAAGCTGCTGAGAATATCTGCTGAAAACATATGCCTCACTCTAAAATATAAAAAAGCCTAGAAATAGGCCACCTATGACAGGGTTTTGATGGCTGATTCCTTGTCCTTAAGAAATGGATGAATGAAAAATGAGAACCACATTTCCCTGGAAACAGATGTTTCTTTGTTTCTCTCTTAGAAGAAAAGTATTGGAAACACACGAGTCACTGATATGAAAAAAAGGGTGAAAAATTGAAGAGTGAAAGTGCCTAGCAGCTGAACGCTCTGAAATCACAACATATAGTTTCTTGTATAAATCATATGTAACCGAGGAACATAAAAAATAAAATAAACCTAGAGAAAGAGGAAGAAATATGGAAAAATATAGAAAGAGAAAACATAGCTGCCTCATTTAAGTTCTGAATAGTTAATTATCTCTTGGCTAAAGCTCACGTTTTTTCTATTCCTCTGAGACACTATGGATTAAGAGTCACAGTCAAGCATATTACATTTTGAACAAATATTTAATATTATAATCAGAGACCACTATTTCTATATTTCATTCTTTTGCATGTTCTACAACATTAAGTATTGGACAAAAAAATTCACATGCTTGTGGGAATATCTTGTGAATCACACCTTGGGAATTTAGGGTTCATAATATATTAATATATGATCTATAAAAACATATCATGATGTATCTAGTAATAATTTATCAATGCCATGATTATTACACTATATTAAATATTAAAATATATTTTATGTAATGATTCATGTTATTGTATTTTACATAATATGTGATAAATATATTATATGAAATATATATGCCATATATATAGTATATGCATGAAAAATAGAATTATCTTAACTTTGATCTGAAAACTAATCATGCTCCTCTTTAAAGTCATTAAGTATTTTGACTAATCTTCAGATAATTAACTCAGAGCAATAAAAATTATTTATAAACATGACAGGGTAGTACTGTACCGGGTAGTATATTTCCTCAAATAAACATACACAAATAGTGATTTTTATAAGGGATAAAATCTTCATGTGATAGAGAAAGACACTAGAAAACATGAAGAAACAGTTGTAAACAATAAGAGAAGCAGCAGTCAGGGATGACATTATTAACAGTTGATCAAAGTCAGTAACTGTCTCATGGCTTCTCATTCTTCTGGCATTCCTGGAAATAAAAGGCATTTATACTTCTCATACATAAACAGGATCACACAACAGCATATGACAACTGTTTTTCTCCCTCATAAAAGAGCTGCTCAAATTTTGGACAAACAACAGTGGAACCCTACTACTCTACTTGATTTTTTATGTAAACTACTGAGAAAAACCCAGAGATGGGAATAATCTGCTTATATGTGGTGAATTCAATTACATTTTTTACTGAGTTTGTGTTTATTTTATTGACAGCATACTAGACTGCAACATTTTGTCCTACAAACATTTCTATAAACTAGAAGATTACATTAGAAACTTAATGGAATTTTAACTACAGGAATATAAGATAGCTACAAGGGTGCATCTGTAACACTGCAATACATTAAACATCCTTTGTTTTATTTCATAAGTAGGAACACAGACACTAAAACGCAATTGTGGTAATGAAAAAGAGTTTAATTAAGACACACTTCTTTAATATCTGTTAAAGATATACTGCAATTCAATGGCTATGCACATGTTTGCAAAATGCCTTGTTAAAAACATTTTGCTTCCTTGTGATTTGGCTTTATGAAGTGTCCTCTACAGACACATACACCATAGAGGTACATTTTCCTACACATGATCTTTTAGGCTGTTTAAGTTTGCTTATTACAGTCAGCTGTTAATTTTGTATTCACTGTTAACATACAGCTAGAAGCTACTAGCTACATACTGACTAGCTGCATGCAGGAAATGGTAGCAAAAAATGCATTGAGGTGATGACTTTGGATAGTCAAGCCTACCGAATAGAGGAAAGATGCACCCATAGAGTAGCACTCAATCACTCTAGAACCCCATCTATGCTACCAGCTTTTCTTTCAGGGTCCCATTTCTGCTGCCTTTCCATTAACCACTGTGCAGCCAAGATAAACTCCAATTTTGGATCCATTCAGAGTGTTGAACATTTGAGCACCAGATAAGTATGCTGGTGATTTGTTTTGGCCAGACTTGTAGGTTCAGGCTGTCTAAAACATTCAGTATAGGAATATTGTATTATTGCAAATGAGAATTATAGCTTTTGAAATTTGAAGATTTTGATTTTCCTCAAAATTTTCTCCCCAAAAAAGTGGTATTTTGCTGATTTGCCTACACAGCTCAAAGAAAATATTTCTATAATATTTACTATTATAGAAAATTTGGATCTTACAGGGGATATATCTTTATAGCAAACATGTATACGCTGGTCTTCAAACAAATATGATATTAAATGAGATGAATCTTTAAAGAAGATTTGGCATTTCCTGTTGTTGAACACAGCAGGACAGAAAGAGGCAACAGAATTATTTAGGAAATCATGCACATTTCCATTTCAACTAGTGTATATTACAGTCTTAGAGACTGGAAAAATAAATGGATTTGTATTTAAAAGATTTATTTAGGGCTCTAGAATTTTATGGATATTTCTAATTAATTGCTTAACTACAAGAAGCAGTAAAGTAAGATTAATTTTCTTTTGACTGTTTTTAAAAGGAGACATGGAAAGAAATTTAGCAAGAATGGGCCATAAAAAGAATCTTGTTTTGATTCTGTTGGCATTTTCAATCACTGTTGCATTTACAATATTTCTGTGATCTTTTTCTTAATATGATAAAAAATAAAGTCATCACGGGAAACATGTAAGAAACATATTTTAACAGGTTAGATTAGTTATTTACACCTCACATCCCTAGAAATTTTATAAGGAAAACATTTTAGATTAAAATTTTTTATCATTAAAAAAAAAATCATGTCCACATAATTCCATTTGTTCTTTTTAATTGCAGCCGGGAAGGTTTTTTTCAGCCATAAGAAGCTAATTCTTTTAACAAAAACTCTTTTTTGGATCTTTGCAAAAATCAGTGGCACAACAGATCACATTGTCAGTGATAATTAAGGAAGAAAAAACCCTACCTTCATAAGAGACTTATTGGTGGTATAATCTCACAATTGAATGTTGTTTAAACACAAGAAAAAAGAAAGCAAACTGTGACATATCACGTCTTAGCTTATCAGCTACAGAAATGCTGGATCAAATTCACTGAAGCAAATACTCATGACCATAAACAGTGTGTTTCTGGTCCTTCCAGGAGTTCAGAAGTGGCAACACTGGATTTACTGTCCCAATCCATCAGATAGAATGGGTTAGTTTCTCCAAGATTATTTGAGCAATGTGCTCTCTGGAATATGATATTTTGAGGATATGAAACTCAGCTACTGCAGATGTGAGAAATTCATGCATGCTAATTCTGGAAAATATACTTATGTGTAAAGAGATAGGCTTGCAAGTGAGGCAGACTGTTGGTTTAATGTATATCACTGTGGAAGTTGGTATAAACCACATTAGTAGAGTGACATTGAGTGGTATATTCCACATATGTCTAAAGGTATTTACCAACACAGTGAGGATGGCACAGCCATGGCGAAAACAACACTAATTACACACCTCAGTGTAGGAGTAAAGCATGGCCAATTTCAAAATATCCAGCACATTGTGGTAACTTGCAGATGATATGCAAATCTTTCTGAAAATTGGTAAGGCAAATCCTTATTACCAGTTTTTACAAGTGGAGAGTAAAATTGCAAAGTCTTGGTAAGAAATGTTACCACCATCCTGCCTTGGTTTGAAAGACAGGTATCTGCTAGGGAGGAGCAGGGCCTCTCTAGGAGTGGAGAAGTCAAATCCCCTCCCTCCAAATTATTGTAATTTAGAAAATTAAAGGGGCTTTCAGGCAGAGGTATGGGGGAAGGAATAACAGTTCTTTACTAGTAAATATAACAAGGCAAACAGACAACAACAACAGCATTAAAAATAAACAGAACCAGGAACCTCGAGGGGCTTTGTTTCACAAAGCCTGGGGCAGTCTGATCTCTTGGGACCCCAAGACCACCAAGCTGGAGTGGTGGAAACTCCCGGGCTGGTGGCTGGAATGGCAGGATGTCCCCGGCAGGCAGCGGGTGCGGGGCTACTGCGTAGCAAAAAAAGAGCAGTGCTGAAGAAGCTGCAATGGCCAGACAGGGCTGGCCCAGCTCCAGCAAGGCAAGCAAAGGAGCTCAGAATTCCTGGGCACACGAGCAGATGATGGTAGATTTCCCAGGACTGGACTTTCTGTTGACAGTGGATTCCACCTGCAGCAAGGAGCAGCCTGACCGTCCTCTCCGATGCCCAGAGCAAGAAGAGCGAAGCTGCCCCCAGCTCTGCAGTAGTGGCACGCAAAGTGATATCAGAGATGAGAGGTCTGCAGTGCAGAGTTGCTCCCTAAGCAGAGGGTGAGCCTGTTTATTTTTTTTCATTTTTATACATTTGTGGGTCTGGTTGTGGATTGGCTTCCGGGGTTACTACTTCTTCACCCCACTGGCCAGACCAGCTGTTAACCAATATTATTTTCAGGCTAGAAATATGTAAACAAAGGACAGGGAATTAAAACAAAAGGTTTGTTTACATTCCCATGCATGCGAAATACTGGTCCTAATATTGTGCAGAAACTAAAGAAACTGACTCCATCTTATGAACAAGTAGAAGGCTGTAAAAAAACTCAGAAAAACCAGGGTGACACAGCTCTGTCCTTTTCCTGCCCCAAAAACTCGTGTGATCTTCCCCTCCCAACATTCGGCCACCTCCTTTGTGTGGGTCAAGCACCATCTAAGCACCAGTGTTTAGTCTCTTAGCAACTTACGGGGAAAAATTCTATAAGAAAAAAAGGAAAAAACCTAACCCCCAACACATCCAAAAAATAGAAGACAGGAGATATAGCAATTTCCTTATATTCCTCCCCCCACTTTCCCCCAAAGAAGGCAATCAATTTGAGTCTGAATGGAACACTTGATTTATAGCAATAGAGGTGACTGGTCATTAAGTTACAGTATATATCTATGTATAGCCAATATCTATCAGGCTGTCTCCAGTAAAATCCTGAATGCTCTATACATTTTTTTTTTACTTTAAAACATCATTCAATGTGTAATTGTAATTTTCTTCGGAGTTCAGTGGCTCCACAGAAACAGACCACCAGCAGCTGCGTGAGATTTTACTGAGTGATCAACAAATCTTCTCTCCCTTGTATATGCTTTTTACTCCCTTTTGTTATGCTCTTCTTCATACTTCATGATTTGCACTGTTTGACACACCAAGTGTTAGTACTGCTAAAGAATAACCTGACTTTTAGATTCCATCTGATTTAATACCACCCTTCTGAGCAGAGAGAGAACATCAATAACAGGGAGAGATAGTTTATCACATCTCAGATCATGCACAAAATTATTTTGGAGGTTGCCTAACAGTCAGTGAGATGTGCTGTCAAGGAGAAAGGCTAATAAAAGCTGTGACAAACCAGTTTGTTCTTGTCAGTTCAGAATGTGCAGAGTATTGCTTTACTTCAAAGACACTGTTACAAACTTTAAAAATTGTTATTCAATTCCCCATAAAAATGTACAAGTCCCAGAAATCCACAGCCGTATTCTGGAAACCTACCAACATATTTGGGAAAAGAAGGACTTTCAGCACATTTCAGTTTTCTAGGAATTACTGCAGGAATACAAGATTGTGTGTCATAGGTGCCAAAAGTTTATTCTTGCTTTTAAAGGGCTGTTGTATTTTTCATGAGCCACCATTTCAAGGACAGAAGTAAAGGAACTTAATCTTCAAAACAACCAGTATAGTATATCTTTTTGATAGGGTAGAGAAATGGAAAATTTGACCGAAGTTTACTATCTGCCTTTTTACCTTACAAATTCTCACTGTACTTTCAATAGAGGTTTCTGCTCACCATTGAGTTGCAGCTTCATACTGCAAATACTTGTAAAGTAATACCCTAGAGCCGGACATCTCCCGGTGAAGCACAATGCAGAAGACAAGCTTTAAGCAGACAAACTTAATTCAGTTTTCTGCTCTGATGATGATATTTAAATTTCTGATAATACATGTTCAGCTCCGGACTAGTGTTCACATACTCCTTATTCCTTTTTTTTTTTTCCTTGTACAGGATGGCCACCACCCTATCTCAGCCCAGATGAAATAATTTTCCAATGCAGAAAAAGAGATAGGTTAGCCAGGTCCCACTTAGTTTCTCTTACAATTGATACTGTCTTGATAGACAAAGAAGAGAGAAAATGAATGGTAGGTGGGTGGAGAAGTGTTGTATCTGACTCTGTCATTCCCTTTCCAAAGAAGCATGTTGACCTAGGCCATACAAAAGCCGCAGCTAATCCTGGAGGCTTAGGCTCCAAACATCCAGGCTGTGGTCCTGCTCAGAATAAGTATAACTCTTTTACAGCTTCTGAAATTCTGGTTCAAATTGTGTGTGTGTATATGTGTGCATGAGGAGGACAAGGACAGACTGCTGAAAAGTCCAGTTTTGCTTCAGTTAAGATTCAGGGTAAAATTCGTAACTGAAAGGAGCACCAGTGAAAACTTACAAAAACCTTTTCCTAGTGAAGAAGGACTGGACCAGATAACCTTTTGAAGTTGATTTTGATCATTTTGTCTGGGGCTACATAACAGTTAGATTTTTGTTTTCACCAATAATAATTTTAATGAAAAACATAGCCTATTTGGAAATGGCAACTGTATATTTCTAATACTCAAGGAAGAGTCTGCAAAGACAAAGCATAGGAAAAATACTCTGTTTTTAAGAAATGTAATAAATTAAAATGCAGTCTATGTCATGGAGAAGTATAAAGATCTCTGATGTATGAAATTCAGAGGGCAGATATATTTGAACATTTTAAAATATAACGTTACTTTGGCATAATAGGAAACTGGGTGATATGCTATTTATTTATTGATGAAGCCCATTCTAATGGGTTTCAAAATGACTGCTGTTCAGATAAAATTTCAGAGGAGTGAATTATTTAATGTTCCTAAATGGCATACTTGACTGCCTGCTACATTTTTGCAGTAAAACATCCAAAGACAAATATACTACTTAATTATACCAAAATCAGCAGATGATAAATTTTTATTTGATTAAAAAACATTAACTCCATGATGACAGAAACAGCAATGTAATGAAAAAGAATCATTACCTGAGCATTAAAATAATGAAGTCTTAATGTCAATAATGATAACAATGGCAATATGAGTTATGGGAAGACTTCTCTGTTTGCTCAGATGTTGAGCACAGCAGGAGCTGAATGCTTCTTAGACATTATGCAGCTCAGCTACAAGATATATCAAGGCTGAGATTCATGCCCATAGAGTTATGATTAGATCCCATAATCCTCACTATTATGAGAGGACATGAATGATATTACACTGGAGGATTTAAGCAATAAAGACTTTTAACAGTTCTGATTCCCTTTCAAAGCACAAGTACATAAACAGCTTGGTTACTACAGCCACTTCTTAGCAACAGGAATCAAAGAGAATAACGGCCCACAAAGACAAAGCAGTAAGCTCAGCAGTAACAGATACAGCACAAAAAGGTTGTCAGCAAGGCAGATGAGATTTTTAATATGTAAGCACGTCCTGTCACATATGGGGAGATGGTATGTACACACGCAGGGAAAATGTCATACAATGTGCACAGAAGTTACTCAATATTGGCTCACAAAGCGCAAAGTTTAATTTGTTCTATGTCATCAAAGATGACCAGGTTCAAGAATAGTCTGGAAACATCAGAAAATTTAAAAAAAAAAAAAAAAAAGCCCTCTTAAGAAAATAAAGGGAAATGGAGAAGGCAGGGGAAGGGAGAGGAGGGCAGGGGGATGGCCAGAACTGAGATGATTCCCAAACAGAATGGATAAAGGAAGCAGTGCCCAGGTCTTGTCCAGTTCTGCTGTCCATGGCTTATGGAGACATTCAGTTGCCCATGGAGCTTCATAACATCATTTCCTGTATTTGCTCCTTAAGGGTTGTCTTCCTCTCTTTCACCAACTCACTGGTTTTCAGTAGGTGATTTAGTGATACATTTAAATTAAATGTTTATGAGTGAACATGAGCAATAATTGTACAGGTTAGTGGAAGTTCCTGCACTGAGAAGTGGCAGACAATTCTAGTCCATTCTTGATTTTTAAGCCATTTTATTTAACTGGGACAATTGGAAATCCAGGTGCAGCACAGACTGCATGTGTCTGTAGGCTGACACTGAGATCTACATTCTTCAGCTGATTTCCATCATGCTTTACTCTTTTTTGATTTGGCCTTGATTTTAGAAAAATCTAAACCTCTAACAATCTCCACTGTTTCTTTGAGCCCCAGATCTTACTTTGAACTGTACTGTCTCTTCTCAAATATCTTCGGTATAATGCAATCCCTAGGACATTATACAACAAATAAAGGCAGTGTAAACCCTTGCAAATTTCTGATAAAACCAGCAAGGTTTGAGGAAACCACAATAGGATAATTTAAGGAATAAATAAATGGAAAACTACAATGAGGCTACTGCTACCTTACAGGACTGTTTTACTTTTTTCTCCCCCCACTGGGATCAGATGGAAACTAGGAAGCATCTGACACAGTCAGTACTAAAACAGAGGTAGTTTTGTTTTTTACAACTACACTTCTCATAATTCATGAGCAAAAAGAGAGGGGAGAAGGAAGGAAGGAAGGAAGGAAGGAAGGAAGGAAGGAAGGAAGGAAGGAAGGAAGGAAGGAAGGAAGGAAGGAAGGAAGGAAGGAAGGAAGGAAGGAAGGAAGGAAGGAAGGAAGGAAGGAAGGAAGGAAGGAAGGAAGGGAAGGAAGGAGGAAGGAGGAAGGAAGGAAGGAAGGAAGGAAGGAAGGAAGGAAGGAAGGAAGGAAGGAAGGAAGGAAGGAAGGAAGGAAGGAAGGAAGGAAGGAAGGAAGGAAGGAAGGAAGGGAGGAGGAGGGAGGGAGTGCCATAATTATATTCAAAGAGACCATGAGACATCCTGAGGTAACTCAACTTACACAAATAATTTACTCCATTCTGTTAATGTGCCATTACTCCTACATTGAAGCTTAAATGCAGCGAATGGTGTCCTACTTCTTAGGAAAGGCAATTTTTGTGGTGTTGCTTATGCACTAAAATACTCTTGCACATTATTCAGTATGGCACATAGTAACATTGAATGATTTTATCCACTGTCACTAACTGGACTGTTATGCATCCTGCAGTTTCATCAGAAAGTAAAATACACATAAAATGACTTACAGAAAGATAGTAGCAGACAAGATGAATCTGTGTCCTTTTTAATGCACTTGTACTACTTTGTGATGGAAGGAGAAAGGATTTGTCAGCAGGTGAGATGAAAATAAACCCAGTCAGATACTAAATACTTCAGATTTATCCAGGTACTACCTTAGATCAGTAAGGACATTTCTTCCTGCAATTCAATATGGATTCACAGATTCTATCTCATTCCTCTCTTGTCTGGCTTTAAACACAGGATTCTGGTAAGAGCTACCACAGGTTACTCAAGGAGATGAAGCCAGTAAGCTGACACCAGGTACCTATGATTATTAGTATTTACCTTGAGGATACTTGAGGACTTTATTGAAAATTGACTGCCAGGTCAGACAGGTGAATTCACTGCAGCTGCTTGCCTCCCACAGTGCTCTCAGAAGTGGTTTACTTGGGTTAGATAGAACAACACCAGTACCAATTTCATTCCATTGTAGAAGCCTCAGAGATCAGTAAAATGTTTTTTCTCCTAGTTTTCTAATTGTGGCTGCAACCAGTCACCTCAGACTTCTTAGGCTTTTAAGAGATGTGCATCCATATACCCCTTCTTAAGCAATATTGGCCCTTCTAGGCCAATAAAATTAATATTGAGAAAGTATGAAATGAGATGTGATTTTTATCTCTGATCTCATTCTACAGATATTTCAGGGATAAAAACCACACATATTAAAGACAGAACTGAATTGGAATTGATGTATTTAATGGGGTTTTCAAAATATTTTTGGTGAAACTGTTCTCCTCAACCAGGTAAATGTACAATAAACAGTTTCAATGCATTTGCATGAAGTAAGTTTGTACTGAGAACACTGTAAATTGAGTAACGCATGCAATGACTCAGGGGTGCTTTACAAAATGCATGAAACTAGACTGTAAAAGTTGTGGGAGAGGAATGTGTCCCTGAGATCCTCAAGAGCTAGAAGGTGGCAATTGTGGTGATCATAGGGCAGGACTGGGCAGATGAATAATGTCATAGGACATTGCTTGGTGTCAAATAATTAAAAAGACATTGAATTGTTTGTATGTGTGGGAGTTCTACCAGGATGTAGCTGCAGGATTGACCAGGAAGGAACAGGAGGATTTTAGGAGTCTCTTATCAAGTCTAGCTTCAACCATCATTAAAAGGATGGGAGGAAATTCTTGTCTATAGTATTTACCTTGCTCTGTCTTACATTACCAAGAGGTTAAATGAAAACAAAGGTTTTATTTTTTCCTATACATACTAGAAAATCTTTAGTACTAATGAGGTTTGCCAGATTGAAAGCCTGGAAGAATAATTTCTGCACTAGTAAATCCAGGGAATTAATATTATATTAGAAGCAATGACGAAAACTCCCCTAGATGAACCCATCCATGTGTCTCAGTCCTGACCTGAAGGGGAATACCTCCAGAGACAGAAAAAGTTCAGTCTCATTAAGCATATATCTCTCAGGTTTTTTTGTTAGAACTGCCAATCTTAGTTATCAAAGTAATGGTGATGACATTCATGATCACTGAGAACAGCATTATTAACAGAATTTAGATAAAGTAAGCTGCAAAACTGAGATTACAAAATAACTTGGTTGCCTCGTCTCATTTTCGATCTCCCAAATGCTTAAATAGTATTTGTATTTCTGTAGTGTTGATCACTTCCCATATTACTGCAATTCTAATTTAAAACAAACAAACAAGCAAACAAAACAACAACAAAAACAACAAAAACCACTATGCTAAAAAGAGAGTAATTCGCTAAATAGCTTGTTTGAAAAATCAAGTTTTAGTTTTCCAGAACACCTGAGTCTTTGAAATCTGCTCCAGAAAGACTGATTTATAAAATCACTTTGGGGAACTAGTTGACCTCTATTCAAGCTCAAATTTAAAGGCCATCCAGGCTTTCCAGCCCTACTTTTCCTATTGGAAAGATATACCCCAGACTGTCATTGCTCTTATAAAAAGAAAATATCAAATATTTCGGCAAAACCATTGCCAGTTTCCTCCTGCATTTTCCTTTTCACATCACCATTCTTCAGGCTCATGAACAGTAGCCCTTATTTCCCTCATGTATTTATAATTAGGTTTGTATGGAAGTATAGATAAGACCTGTTATCATAGTTTTTGTCAGAAGATATTCTATTACTCAGAAATTATACAGAAAGAACTGAAATTTGTTCTAATCTAAACCAAAAAGCAAAAGTAGTTTTCTAGGAAATAGCCAAGGTAATGTAATGTCACTCTGAACAGAGAGTCCAGTCACTGAGTCACTTAGATATGAAATGTGATATACAGGACAATTAAAGTAATAACACCCCCCACCCCCCCTTGATTTAACTCAAAAACTACAGGTTTTTTTTTAAAAAAAAAAAAAGTGCGCTGCTAATAGGAATTAACCTACATTGTTCAGTTGGATTTATTATATCGATGTACTCCTCTACTTCTAGTATTTAGTTATCACTATACTGTTCTCACGACTGTCATCAAGCTGACTTAGAATACAGAGAGATTGACATATCTCTTCTGAAAAACAGTCTCTTTTATTGTGGGGTTTTGTTCATATTCACTACAATTTTATAAAATCACTCTCAAGACCATTGGTTCACTTTCTCCCAAGTTAATGAGTTCAAGGAAAAAGTCTGAACCAGAAATCAACTCTTACACAGTTTAAAATTATTTTTGAAATCTCAGGAAAATTTCCCACTATTTTTTTTTAATCACTTCTTCCCTGATTCTATAGTTACAGTGTATTCATGATTCATTGTTCTCTTGCACATGAGCCTTAAGGACAAATTTTTTCTTAGAGGCTTGAGAATTGATCTGAAAAGAGTATTAGAGAAAGTCAAAGTGTCATAGAAATCATTCATGCCTCAACTGTCCCAATGTTCCTAAATTAGTTGAGAGAAACAGCCAACTTCACATCTATGGATCCAATTTAGAATTAATCTTCAATTTCAACCATTTTCTCTGAACTACTTAGACCAAACTACAGAATGTGTGCATTACACTCACTGGCTTTTGTTAATAGGGTGAGCCCACACCTCAAATCCTGTATTCAGTTTTGGGCCCCTCACTGAAAGAAAGATTTTGAGGTGCTGGAGCTTTCCTAGAAAAGGGCAGCAGAGCCAGTGAAGGATCAGGAGAAAAAAATCTTATGAGGAGCAGCTGAGGGAGCTGGGGTTGTTTAGCCTGGAGGAAAGGAGACTATTAGTATTAGTATTAATATTAGTATTAGTATTAGTATAAGTATTAGTATTAGTATTAGTATTAGTATTAGTATTAGTATTAGTATTAGTATTAGTATTAGTATTAGTATTAGTATTAGTATTAGTATTATCATGTTGTTGTTTTTGTTGTTGCTGCTCTTTACAACTACGTAAAAGAAGGTTGTTGATAGGTGGGTTTTGGTCTCTTCTCCTAGTTAATAAGCTAGAGGACAAAAGGAAATGATGTCTAGTTGCTCAAGAGAAGGTTTAGATGGAGTAGTAGGAAAAGTGTCCACACAGAAATGACTGCCCAGCATTGAAACAGGATGACCAGGGACGTGGTGAAGTCACCATTCTTGAAAGTATTAAAAAGACACATAGATATAGCTATTAGGGACATGGTTTAGTGGTGGATTTGGCAGTGCTGGATTAATGATTAGACCTGATAATCACAAACTTCTTTTCCTGCCTAAATGATTCTCTGTTATTTGTGGAGATCAGATCAGGGAAAATAAAATGGAGAGAGACTCTACTTCAGTATGTACATGTTTTATGAATGGGAGAATTGATGAAGTCCTCTGATAAGTAAATAAAATATGAACATGGATGGTTATGTTGTAATTAAAGAATTACTGTTACTATTATATATACATCAAATTTTTGACTTTTTGAAAATGTCACATGTTTGATTTTTCCAATACATTCAAAGTGCAAATAAGGAAGCAAAGAAGAGCATGAATAAATGGACTAATGGAAGAAAATA
This sequence comes from Hirundo rustica, assembly GCF_015227805.2. Taxonomy (NCBI): domain Eukaryota; kingdom Metazoa; phylum Chordata; class Aves; order Passeriformes; family Hirundinidae; genus Hirundo; species Hirundo rustica. Next base: position 77,124,910 of record NC_053450.1, on the reverse strand, counting down.
TTCATGTATCATTCAGCTGGCAGTGAAATGGGTGGAGCTACATTACTCTATGTGTTCTACAAAAATGGGTCCAGGTTGTTGCACAGAACAGTCATGAGAACAAAGTGAGAACTGACACCAATCTACAAACACAGGAATAATGTCAGTGTATAGGGTGAGAAAAACCCCAGAGCTCTGATCATTCAGAAAAACTCCAATTGTGTCCTTCTATAACTATAATATACTTCATTTTTTCCAACAGTGTAAACTGAGTTTTTTATTTCAAACTGACCATTCATCTTGGCAGAGATGGGTAAACAATCTACAAAAAAGATATTTCAAGATGTATTTCAAACTGGTTCAATTGGCAAATACAGATTTTCAAAGAAAATGACATAATTGAAAGTGTTCTGAGAAAAACAGACATCAGTGTCTCTAAAATAATTTTATATATTTAAATGCAAATATTTACATTCTGAACTCTCAAAGAATCAGGAAAAATAAATAAAATGTCAAGAAATACATGGAATTTGAATTTTAATATCTTTAACTCTTTAAAAACTTATAGACAACTGTTTTTGATAAAGTGTTAATGATACAGTGTATTCACGGTAAAATAAATACCATGTTAATAATATGCTTTTATACTTTACCCAAGAATAATTTTAAGAAGTGAGAGACCCTGAAAATGAAAAACAAAAAAAAGGTCCTAGTTTTTATAACCTTTTTTCTTTTTGAAGAAAATATATATAGGAATGTCTTATGTGAAATTATTTTAAACACTTTCCCAAATCCAGTTTGTTCCTAAGATTTGACAAGCGCAAAGTTAGTTCCACAATAAGATCTACAATATTGCAGAACAATGAATTATACAGAAAAAAGACAGAAACTTCCTAATTTTTGGGGGGCATGTGATTTTAGATTTTAATCTACAACAGCTGGGTTGTTTTAATGTGATCTATGATGTAAGAAAAGTAAAGCTAGCTGATAAAAGAGCTTTAAAATATTATCAAAGCCAATCCAAGCTGCTTTTTGTTGTTGTTGTTTTCTACAGTTAATCTCCAAGCTAAGAAGAAACTCAATCCAAGATGAAAATAAATCACGGGTATTCAAAAGAAAAGATAATCATCTATTTAAGCTGCCATGAACAGTTCTGAGGAAGACCAAAAAACAAGTAAAGTACAAATTCCAAACGTCTGGGATTTTTTTCCCTTTAGAAGAAGAGAGTAACAGAGATTTGATTAAAAGTCTTCATGAGGACAAGGCAATTAAATTAAATATCTATACCTCAAAAAACCTGACATGAGTTTATATATTGCCTTTAGTAAGTCCTCCTCTCCAGAGTTTCACAACAAATGTTGCTCTTGGCACAGTATATTTATTGTGTGTCTTAAATTATTGTAGCAGGCACTTAACTGGCAAAAATGTAAGAGTTATCTATGTTCCCTTTGTTTGGCAATTATGACCAGCAATTTCTAACAGATTATATTAATTTTTCTGTGGTGTCTTAGGTAGTAATCACAACAGTCTTTACTGAACAAAGCTGATGTTTTGTTAGAAAAAGCCTATTGAATGATACAGGGAAAGTGCCGGTATAAATATTTCTGTGCTATTGCTTGAGAATTCAATGAAACTTTCAAGAGATTATCTTAATTTTCTTTTTAAAGGATGTTTGCAAAATCATGATTTTCAACATTGTTGTGATTCAAAATTTGAGATAAGTTGCACTTCTAGGATATTTGAAAAAGGAAGTTAAGGTACTAAATCTAAGCAAAGTAAGCAGGTGGAGCAGATTAAATTAAAACAGACTAAGATGCTGAATTAAAACCAGACATTGCAAACTTATCTCTTCTAATTTTTGAACTTCCTCTGAAGTACATCATCATTCTTGGTTCTGTTTGAGACATGAAAGCTATAATGACATTAGTGACTGAGACTGCTGCATAACAGGATCTTGTACTGCTTCTGCAGAGTAAAAACAGAGAAGAAGAAGAAATTGAAAGGGTAGCATAGGAAGAAAAAGATCAGGGTAGAAAACAACAACAACAACAACAAAAATCAGTGATTCTCTCATCCCTTTAAACAAAAGAAATCTTCATGGAAACCGAAACACATTGGCAAGGTGCTAGTAATAGCTGTCATAGCTGTCACTCTTACATTTAAATAATGTAATTAATTGTTTCAAACACTGACAAAGGAGAAAATTCCCACAAGAATTTTCCCACAAGCTACCCCAGCAATCTCAGATGGCAAACAGGAAGGCGTTAATTTCAGACCTATACAGAGATTAAAGTTTTGGAATTAACACACTGGACAAGATTCCCCTGTGCAGACTGTGGGAAAAGTTCAGACACAACAAGAGTAACATGCCAGGCCCGGTGAAAAAGATCTGGGTAACATATTCAGACAAAAAATCCCACCATGGCAAACTGTAGGAAAGGATGCAACTGCTTACACACATGCCATTCCAAGTTGTGAGAATTTCATGTAGGGCTCTTGTTACCCAGGATGTGGACTGTATAAAAGCGGTACCTCCAGAAAAACTCTCTGGGGACCCCCACTACCAAGAAGACCAGAAGAAGGAGAGCTGTCAGGATGATGCTGAAATTCACATGCTGGTGACTATAATCTCTCACTCTCTCCCTCTCTCTCTCTCTCCCTCCGCCACCCCTCCGCCCCCCCCGGCTCTCTCATGTAATGTTAAATAAAATCCATGCTATTGACTTTGGCTTAAGACCTTGTTTGCACCTTAATTCACTGAGAAGCAACTCCTAGTAATCGGACACTAATACTATTATGTGGTGGTGTGAGAATTGTTTTTATTAAGTTATTAAGTTATTTTTGTAAGATTTTTAAGTTATTTTTATAATGGTTACTGTATACCCCTGTGTTCTGCATTGGTTGTTTTGTCTACTGTAAAACCAGACGTTTTCTGTCATTCATCCCTTCCCTGCACTTGTCGCTGTCAATCCCCCCCCTCTCTCCTCGTGGTCGCCCTGTCTGTCACTCGGAGACCCTTCCCTGGCTTCTAGAAAACTCCGGGAGGGGTGCCGAGTGATAGGCTGGGGCCCGGGAGACCCCCTCCCATCATTTTGTGGTTGGTCCCCAGTTCTATGGTTCACACCCCCGGTTAACCCCCCGATTCCTGTGACTGGCTGACCGGTTGTCGCCACCCCCGTTTCCACCCCCCCTTAAAAACTGCCGCACGCCTGCCCTCAGGGTCTCTCCTGGGCAGCAGGTGCAGCGTGCAGAGCCCTGCGCTTCCTCTGCCTCAATAAACCTACGTTACATCCTGCTCGGGAGAGTCCGCCTTTCATTCAGTTGCCGAGGTCGCTTACGTCATCAACGTGCCCGTCGCTGACGGTGGGATCCAAGTTCCCACAGGAAGGAAGCGGTGTGCTTTGTCCGCCACACCGACCTTACCACGTTGCCACAGTGAGACCCTGAGCTAGCCTGTGGTCGCGCGGGTCAGCGCGAACTGGACACTGTGACACTATTACTGGAGTGGGATTCTTCCAGTAGATCATAAAAACTGTGAACATGCTAAATATTATTCAGCTGTGACAAATATTGTATTGCTTCAGTGTTGAAAAGATGAACCTTCTTTCTATCACTGATAATATTTTTGTATCCAAGGAAAACAAAATCTATGACCTAGCACATTCAGCCTACCATCTAAGCTTAGCTGTTCAGCATTAAACATCACACAAATGAGTTTTAGTAATCTGAGATTATTGAAATTCTTGATCTATTCACTGAATTGAATATTTTTCCTTATTTCATGTCTTCTTGTGCCTATCCTGTATGAATGTCAGAAAAGGACATCATGGTTTGACATCCACCAGGAGTACAGATATTTTTTGTTATTCATTGTTTCCAAAGTTATTAAAAATAAGTTTTAATTAATTGCAGGTCTTTTTAAAATCATAAACATGTTTATATCACTGTAAATAGAAATCTTCTTTGTGTCCTGATTTTTAATATGTTGAAATATAGCTGTTGAACATTCTGAAATATTGTTGAAATAGAAAACACTGAATGATCTTTCATTATGATAGTGTCATCTGGTTTTCTCAAAATCAAAATTTATTGAAAATCTTGCCCTTTTTTGATTGTATTATTCACCTCAGTCAAGAAATGAATCTACAGCAGCGTTGTATTCTGCTGGAATGGTTTATTCCAGCTTCCCCTATATTTCTTGTGTTAATAGTTTACGCCAGATTATGTATACTCATTTTTGTTCCCTATATAATTATTCCACACCCTTTGTTCCAGTACCTTCCTTGTCCATCACCTAAACCCTGCCTAAACTCCCTGTCAGTTACTGTAAAACCTATCCCTTTTACCTAGAAAGTTCTATGTCTGTTATGTATCCTTTGAAGCCCATTGGACTCTAACACAATCCCTCCCACAGAATAACCCTATTCATTTCCCCAGTTCTGCTATCCTCCCCTCTACTCCTCCCCAGTTGTATCCCATTGGTTAATTGTTTGTGTCTACCCCTGTTACACCCCCTGCATAAAACTCCATGCACAGAAGTGCTCCGGGCCTGTTCTTCCCTTGTGGACCCATTCACAATAAACACGTAGATTTACCCAAGAGAAGAAGTTCTCCTCGAATCCTTTGTCCTGCTCCTTGTGGATTCCAAAGGCTCAGGGAGTGTGCCTCAGTTCCTACAGGTTCCATGCATCCTAAGGCTTTGACGTGGAAGCACGGTTCCCCACTCCTGTAGTACTGCCGGGGTGCTGAGCTAGCCTATTCACCCTGAAAGCATAAGGAATTCTACACAGCAGTATTAGGATTTTTTTCAAAATTTATTGTCAGCTTGGTAAACAGCTAACAACAAAGTTAACAAAAACCTTTGTCCCTCTTTATTATTCTGATCCTTTTACAACTGTTTCTCTGTTCTTCTCAATCATGCTGGTTACTTTTTTAATTTCTGCTTTTATTTTGCCTGCAGATTCTCCTGATTTAAGGGGACTGAATGCACAAGAGAGTGTTTAATCACTCTTATTTTCATGCCTCAGAATGCAGATTTTTGACACTTACTAGGAAAATATTCTTTAAAAAATATTATTATTCTAGTCAGCTTCAGATTCTAGATGGTTATCCGTAAGTATTTTCAGTTCTGTAAAATTAGAATTTAAAATAATCCAGTCTGTGTAATATTAATTTGGTTGTATTTCTTTCTTTATTCTTATACTGAATTATAATCAGAAATGAAAAAGACAGTTTTAAAAAAATTCCTGATCTATAAGCATTTTGTCTCACTAACATGAAAAAGAAGCAATAGAATACAGTATTCAAAATTTTAAGAATACTGCTGATCCATCTGTAAGTTACAAGGAACAAGGATAGAGGGAACAATGCTTTGATAAAAAAATTCATAAAGGACAAATGGACAGAGAAGCATAGACAGTTATTAGTACTGAAAATTCAAAACAAACAAAAATCTAAATGTAGAGTGTTTAAATTTTTTGTCTACACAGGGCAAAGGGAAGTGGATTGAAAATATGAGAGAGGCTCTGATTTTGATACAGATTTAGCAAAGCATTAAATCATAGACTAGCTAATTTTCTATGTGGTTCGTGAGTATACAGAGAGGAAATTCTTGGAAAAGATGGCATAGTTTTACCATGTTCTTATGAAATACATAACAGAAAATCATCATAAAAATAACTAGCAATAAGGATGTCCTTCAGGGTAAAAATATTAATATATTCCTGCTCTTTTTTTTTCTTAATATGACTATTCAGATTCAGACTTTTTTTTCAGAATGTAATCTTTTTTTTTTCTGTTTTATCATAATGTGTCAAAAGTATTCTTACTTAGAATTTTATTAATCATGCAGAAATGATGTCTTAATCTCTGAGACCTTGAAATTTTAAATGGAACAATGTAATCCATTGAATGTTGAAATGTACCTTTCATTTTCAACAAATTGAGAAGAATTTGGGACAATGACAGTGGTATTCAGTATGGAAACCGAAGATGACACAAAATAAAACAGAAGGATTCTGTTCTATCTTGATGCAGCCATGAGCTGCCTTCTACATTTATGTTTTGATTTGATGTACTCTGGGAATTTGGTTCATCTGCCATTAGTCTGAAAAGTACAAGAATATATATATATATCAATGTGCCTATGCATCTGTAAATGTTTGGAGAAACTTTGCCCTTAGGAGGTCATAGTTTGTGACTTCCCATTCTGAGGAGAAAATACAAGTTTTAAAGGCAATCAATCAGTTGAAAAGGATTCCATCAAAGGTAGGACAGAGGTGAACCAAAGACTAGGCATGAATGCCAACAAATCCTCACTTTGGAAATGTAAAAGTAGTATCTTGAGGGGTTTCATTGCTTCTGATCATCTCTTTCATGTGTGAAGGCTGATGGCAACCTTCATCACTGGGGTGAGGACTAAGTGTAGGAAGTCAAAAGGAGACAGAGAGACTAAACAGAATAGATTGTGATCTGCAGTAAGGCAGAGAAATGCCAGGAAGGTCATGACTCATATTTCTACTGCAAAGAAAAACTTAGACCCAAGGACACGCTCAGCAATGCATTATCACAAAGAAATCCCCCAGCTGCTATTGTGAGCATGTCGGTGGTGGAAGCAAGATGACCATGGCCATGCCTTCCTGCTCCTTGGGTAAGAGGTAGAAACTCTTTCAAAATAAGGCAGTGTAATTTTCATGCAGCACTAAATAGCCCACCATGAATATGCACAAGATGAGGGCCTGAAAACAGATCAGTTCATACAGAGCTGCCTTAATTATCATTTTGTTCTCCATATTACCATTGCCCACAATTTTTGATGTATAGAAATATTTAGCTTGGTTCAGTATCTAAAGACTAATCCAGCACCTTTAACAGGAAAAAAAGCTGTAAAGTCACTCTGTTTAGCTTTCCTCAACTTCAAACCTTACCTTTGTAAGAACACATGATTCATCAGTTCTAATATATGTTTTTATTCATCCTCTCTTCCTGAGGTTTTTAAAAATAGTTTGGATTTTTCCATTCATGCTGTGATGAATAAAAAATAATGTTAAAGCAGAGCTTCAGTATCACAATGGTTGCACACACAGCAGAACACCAAATTAATTCACAGCATCTGTAATGTTTCATCACCCAAGGGGAGAGATACACAAAGAAAATCAGTACCATCTAAAAACAATTTCTGAAGCAATTTCTTCTGCAGAGATTGTCATGTAAGAGACAATGAATTTGATAAACATCAACACATATCATCAGACTGTTCAGGGTATGAGTATGAATAAAGTTTTAAATTAGAGGAGAACCAGAAAAGAACACTAGAAATGTGTGTACAGAAGACTATCAGAGATGTCTGGCATAGATACTGGACAAAAATAAGTATTCTAGGTTCTGCAACATCAGCTATTTCTATGAAATTGTTGGTGCAAGACAAGGAAAAGTCTACCTCAAGACCACATTATGATAATTTTGTACCTCTATGAAAAAACTAATAGAATGGCACTTTTCTTTTAGCATAAATTTTGTTTTCTAAACAGTAAAACAAATGCATTTAAAATTCTGAACTGTCAAAAGTATTATGTTGTGTAAAAAAACTAAATATCATAATTATTATGTTCATTATATTCTGGTAATAAACAGATGCAAATAATCTGGGCATTCGTATGGTGTATTCATTTGTTAAATGGGTAACTGAAGCCCGATAAGTTAGGTTTTCAAAAATACAATAGGAAATTGGAGGATAAATTTGAATTTAATTGATGATGATAGGAAAAAACATTTTACAGACATCAACAGGGAGTTTAGACAAAGTCTAAAGGGAAAACAAACAAACAAGCAAACACAGAATCCCCTCTTGGAAACTTAGGTGCTTTAAAAAACATTGCTGCCTCTATTTGTGTCAATTATGTAAGCAAGTAAAGCTGCACTACTGGATATATTGAAGGTAATATTACTTTGGCTGTTCTGAGCATATTAGGCATAAGTAAAATCACTCAAAATGCACAAAACAAGCCTCCACTTAGATAAGTCCCCCACAGGGCCCTATTTAGAAAATGTATTCAGAGTAAAATTAGTGTATAAAGACAACACAGATTATGGTATCATGCATAAGAGCGGCCCTAGTAATTTCAAAGCACAGTAAAGAAAGAGAAGCAAAAAACAGAGAACCTGACTCTGTGGCCCACTGATGGGAGCATCTCTGCTGTAAATAGAAAAGTCTGTTTGCTTCAGGGAATGCTTATACATCTTGTACTTATCAGCCATGGGGTAAAGTGCAATATATGTAAGCAAGCATGGTAACCAAATGCTGTAATCTAGGGCTTTTCCTGGCTAAATGCTCTGAAAAAACATCGCTAGATCACAATTTTATTTTGGGTCCATCAGTCTGATAGTCTTAATAGCACAGCTTCATCAACAAAATAAGACTACTTTCACCAAAAAGTAAGTCCACCTTTGCCTCAAGAACTTGTTTTTAATTAGGTGATAGGTGCTACTGGAGAACAAGGTGAGGGTTTTCTGTGGCAAGGAATGCTTGTTTTCTAATTCTCTGGGATAAATGTGGTATCTGGGATAACTGTTATATCATAAAAACAGTAGAATCAATAATCATCACAAAACTGTCCTAGTTTAGGGCAAATTTTGGAGGAAATCTCCAAATGGGGTTCCTCTGGAAAGCAAACCCAAACCGCCCCACCCCCAACCAGTCCAGGAAAAGAACTTCCTTGGAGAAAAGTGGAAAAACCTATCTATTTAACAAACAAAGAGCTCACAAGCATTAAAAAAAAAGAATAATATGAAATAATTAATCTTTTCATTGTTCTGAAGTGAGATGGCAAATTCAGAATGGCCTTGCCATGGGTTAGCTCAGCTCTCCCAGTCTCTCATCAGTTCCTCTGGAGGTCCAGCCCCTGATGGGCCCCAGGTTGCAAGCTCCTGTCGCTTCTCTGCATTTTTCAGTCTGGAGCAGGTTTAAACAGCCCCAAGAAAAAGGAAAAAAAGAAGAATAAAGAAGAAAAGAAAAGAAAAGAAAAGAAAAGAAAAGAAAAGAAAAGAAAAGAAAAGAAAAAAAAGACAAAGAAAAGACAAATAAAAAAAGAAAGAAAAGAAAGAACAGACCCAAAAAGAAACGAACAGTAAATAAATAGACAGGAAGAAAAGAAAACTCCAGACACGCAATAAATCACAATCCAAGAACCTCACCGAAATCAAAGACATACAACCAGCCCCTAACCGAAAAAATAAAAAGAAAAAAAAAAAAAAAAAAAAAAAAAAGGTCCATGAAGCTTCTCTGCCTCAGCTAGCTAAAATTAACGAAAAGCAAAGCAGATCTCTGTCCTGCTCCTTGTCCGCGCCTCAGACAAACACAGTCCAGGAGAAGGAATGCAGAGGAGCAAATGCTGTTTTCTCAAAACAAACTCTGCACTTCTTCTTTCCCTGCTTCACTCTCAGAACTAGCCTTAAAGTACAGAACTCAATATACAGCACAAACAGAACAGAAGATTTGGTATATAAACATTGTAAAAGTCACCCCAGGACACAAGCCCTTTATTTTTCCTCTTCACTAAGCCCACAACCTGGTGATCTGAACAAACCTACTTCTTAAAGACATACATAAGGGCTAGTGTGTTAAACTATATATCTAAACAGAGATTACAAATACATTAAGCATTTGACTGTTGCATTTAAAAATGGAGATTAAAATCAAGTTCAGTGAGAAGACTAACAGCTCAACAAGCAAGTCAGAATCCACATGGATGGAAATTCTGAGCTTAAATGGGATCAGTATAATACTGACTCTTCTTTACTGCCCATGTGAAGAGGGCAACAGTTTCTACTGTAGGCAGATCAAAGAGACTTCAATTATAAAGAAGAAACTTTAACTGTAAAGAAGGAACCTTAGACTGAACAATAAACATAGTGAGAAGTCCAGGGTATTAGAAAACAGCAGTGACTTTAAAAAGAAATATTAGGTTAAAGAGAGCAAATGAAACCCTAGATTTAGGCATGAGAGACATCTAACAACTGGCTTGACATCTTTAAGGGGTGCTATGAAAATGGTCATAAATGAAATATCAGGACTTTCATAAAAGGAAATCACCCTTAAAGACCTACTAGAATTCTCTGAGGGGTCTGACAGATGCAGGAATAAAGATCATCCATTTCACACAATCTACCTGTTTTTTCTAAAATGCCTTCACAACTTGCTCACAAAAGGTTTTGAAATGAACTAAACAACCCACTTATAAAATGAATGTCACTACACAGATAAATAATTGATTAGGAGGTAGGGAAGTAAAGTACATGAGTGAAGAAGGGCCACTGGGCAATTTTCACTTTGGTTTGTTCTACTTAACATTTGGAAAACAGGGTGAGGAGCAGAGTGATGAAGTGTTCTACTAATTTTTTTTTTTTTTTTTCAGAACAGAATGGACAAGAACAAATGAGAACAACTAAAGGTTAGAGACTTATGAAGTGAATGACTACACAATAAAACTTCAAGTAAAATTCATCATATATGAAGAAATTCCATCTGAGGAAAACAAAAAGTATTTACTTCATGAAGGTAAAGGCAACTCTGAGACCACCTTGGAAATGTGATTATAAAGTAGAGCTCTATGAGAAATGTCAACTTACTGTTTAACATCAATCAAAACACCCAAATCAAATCCTATGAAGTATTTCAAAAGACAGAGGGAAAAAACCAGAATGTAATTATGCTTTATAATAAATCCCTCATTTACCTGCCTCCTGAATAATTTGTGCATCTTGGTTCCATCTCAAAACTTGTGCAAAACCTCAGAGAGGTAAACTCAGGGCAAGAAGAATGCTTTCTGAAATAGAAGGTGAGTACTTCTTTCCTTTTTCCTTTTTCTCCCAACATGATCAGTCTGAGCCTATGGCAGCAAACCTATTACAAATTGCCTGCCAGTAGTTGTGCTGTCCTGAAAAGAGAGTAGGAAAAGAATTGTCTCTGAAATTTATTTCTCTGATTTCCTTTTGCTCTGGGCAGGTGGTAAATTTGCTGTGACCTCGAGTGGCACAAATTATGCTGTCAGTTTAGATGTGCTTGTTTTGTGATTTGGGTCAGAGTGGCATTGTTTCTCAACTCCATTTCCTCTGCTTCTCCTGTTGACTGCAGTGCGTGGACAGCAACCACTCGTTTATGCACCCTGTTCATGAGGCATAAAGAATTCAGCCTCTACCCAGGTTACTTTAAGGGCATGTAAAATAAATGACAAAAGAAATGTTAAGAATTGTGTTGCAGCTAACGTGACAGTGTACATATTCACAACACTGACACACCAATGTCTGTTTTTATTGTCAATGTCAGAGAAATGCTCTCTTCAGTAAGATGAAGACAAAAAATATTAGCTACAATGTGGACATTAAAGCAATAAAAGTGCAGAAGGATTCTTCAGTATTGCCTGCAAGATTATAAAACATTACTTCTAGGACTAAGTTCCAAATATAACTCTGACAGGGTTAGCTATGACAAGCCATCGGAATACACAAGGAAAATTGGAACACTCTTTCCTGACATGTAAATAAAAAGGGTTCCTGCAGGAGTGCATTTAGATCCACTAGTGCAAGGTAATAACAATTTTTTACTAATGGAAAATGTATTTACTTAACTTTAATTTGCAAGATATGAACAAAATTTTAAGACATTATTCTTTGGCTGGGGGAAGGAAGCTTAAAAATATCAATTCACAGCAGGACTGAAGAATCAGAAGTTATTGTGGAATATTGACTGCTTGGTGGATAAGGAATTGGTTGGATGGTCACACACAGGGCATAGCAGTCAATGTTACAATATCCCAATGTACATCAGTGACAAGCAGTGTCTGTCAGGGGTCAGTACTGGGACCAGAACAGATGATGCCTTCATCAACGGCATCGGCAGTGGGATAGAGCACAGCCTCAGCAAGTTTGCAGATGGCACTGGGCTGAGTGGTGCAGGTGATAAGCCTGAAGGATGGGATGCCATCCAGAACTAGGCACATGGGAATCTCTTGAGCTTTATCAAGGTGTTGTTCCTGGGTGGGGTGACCCCTGGTATCAGTAGGGGCTGGGGCATGAAGAGATGAAGAGCAGTCCTGCCAAGAAGGACTTGGGGATGAAAATGGAGGAGAGACTGGTCGTGACCTGGCAATGTGCACTCACAACTCAGAAAGCCAAATGTGTCCCAGGCTGCATCCAAAGCAGCGTGGGCAGCAGGGCCAGAGAGGGGATTCTGCCCCTCTGCTCTGCTCTGGTGAGACCCAACCTGCAGTGCTGCATCCAGCTTTGGGGGTTCCAGCACTGGAAGGACATGGATCTGTAGGAGCGAGTCCAGAGGAGGGCTGTAAAAATCAAGAGGCTGAAGCACCTCTCCTTCAAGGAAATGTTAAGAGAATTGGGATTGCTCAGCCTTGAGAAGGCTTTAGTGTGACCTAATTGCATCCTTTCAGTACTTAAAGGATGCCTATAAGAAAGATGGGGACAAACATTTTAGCAGGGCTTGTTGTTATAGCACTAGAGGTAAAGGTTTTAAACTAAAAATAGGTTAGATATTGGGAATTTTTTACAGAGGTGGTGGTAAAACACTGGAACAGGTTGCCCAGAGAAACAGTGGATGTCCTGTCCCTCATTTCAGGGCTCATTTCAGGGCAGATGCAGTAGATGACTTTAAAGTTCTCTTTCTGCCCAAACTATTCTAGGATTCTGTGATTTTTAGAACCGTTCATGAATATAACTTAGAATTTTAAAAGACTATTCAAATATACTGATTTATATTACTGACCTTTCCATCTTTCCTTGCTATATCAAACACTTAGAAATGTCTGTGATTTCCACAATGCCATTGTTTAATTGCTTTTTTTTTTTTTTTTTTTTTTTTTTTTTTTTTTTTTTTTTTTTTTTTAAATTCAGGAGCTTCATGTTACTCAATGTTATGCATCTTACTTAACCACCATAATAAATGGTCACTGAATTTTGGATCAAGCTATAGGAAAACTGATAGATATCAGTTCTGTAGTCTGTATTGTGAGTCAGCTGGCTGTCACTGCTTTGATTGGAAAAGCTCTCTGCAGCTGAGGAACAAACCTCCCAAAAAGCCACCAGCAGTGTGGCAAGGCTGCCTCACTTGCTCAGTGCCTGCCCACAAGGCAAGTCCTCACCCCCACCCCTTTCTTTCAGCACCTTCTTTCCATGACAGTGACAGATGTAGTGTGGCTTCACACGTTTAGCGAATGATCTATATATTCTGTTAACACTTCATTTGGGTCACCAAAGGAGTGAGGATGTTGAGATGAAGGTCCAGCAACACAACAAACACTTTTTTCTTACTGTTACACCGTGTTGTACACTGTCAGTTGTAGAAGTATTTGAACTTTTCCAGTACTTTGCTTCCTCATCAACTTCCTTTCACTCTTAGCAACAATCAAAAGCTGTTCAGCTCTAGGCTGAACAGAAATATCAACACCTTGTCGCATTTTTTCTATCTCTATATGATTTTATAGGCTAATAATTGCTTTGTTTCTCATGTAATTTCCTTGAGTCTGATATAATCTGAGAACAACTGAAAAACACACACATTTCTTCCACTTTTCTAGGTGCTGATATCTCCGTTTTATTACCTGATGCCTGGTTTCCACATTACTGCTGACATAATTTGTTTTTTTCTGTTCAGTTTCCATATTCCAGACTTCATTCACAGTGAAAGAACAATTCTATTTCTTGCTACAGAATACAGATTTTAAAAAAGTATACACAGTTCCTAGCCTAAGAAAATCATAAGGAAGGAATCTTAGAAAACCTAAAGAAGCCCAAGAAACTTCTCTGACTTCACTAAAATCGGCAACAGCTGCCCATTGTCAAGATAGAAAAGTGTGAAAATTCCTCCTCCATTGTCACCAAGACACACAAAGCAGTCACACACAGACAAGAGATTTCGCAAGGCAGAGGTCCTTCCGAACCAGCTCCCAGCTAAGAGAGCGGAGCGAAGAGAGCCCCTTTGTTTATTTTTTACTTTTTATACATTTCTGGGTCTAGCAGAAGATTGGCTTTTTGGGGTTTCCAGCCCCCAGCCTCAGTGGCCAGACCAATTGTCAGTTACAATTGTTTTCAGGTTAGAAATATGCAAACAAAGGACAGAGAATGAAAAACAAAGGATTTGTTTATGTTACATCTGTGGGAAAGGTAGAAAACTGCTCTTAATATTGTACAATAACTAAAAAGATCTGACTCCATTTAAGAAAATCAAAAGGCTCAGAAAGACCAGGGTAACACTCCATGATACATTTTCTTTTGGGTGATGTTGTGGTGTGTTTTTTTCCCCTAATAGTCTGTTCTGTTTCCCCCCAGCTTTGTTGGTTCAGTCTAAGTTATACCCTCCCCTCTAGCTGTCCATCTTCCTTAAGGTCTGTCCCTTGTTACAGAATGTTCTCTGTTTCTCCTCCTTCCAAGCTGTCAATCCCTCATGATACCTGCCCCCTGCTCTAAAAATCCTCTTGGAAATCCCCTGATATTTGAAGCCCCATTGGTTTCATCTCTTCCCCTCCCCTTGTGTTCCCCATTGGTTTGTATATTGTCAATCCTGCCCTGTGATCCTCCCCCATGTTTTCCCTATTGGTTAAAAATTGTACCCTCCCCAGAGACCCCCTCTCCCCCATATATAATCTCCTGCACTCTTGTGTTCTCCATCTTTCGCCCCTGACCCTTCCTTGGAATAAACCTTTTTGGAAACCACACAGAAGACCTTTCCCTTGTTCTTGCTCCTGCTCTCCATGCTTGACAACCTGTGCTGTAGAGCATAAGCCCTACAGCTGTATCCCAGACTGCAGTTTTCTGGGAACAGGCCCCTCTTGGCCTGGTGCCGGGAGCTGGCTGGGGAAAATCTGGTACCATATCAGGGTGCGAAGTCTAGTATTTTCTAGTCTACTAGAAAAAGCAGAAAGAAAATAATTTCACTAGACACAACTTTTAATGTACATATTCATACCACCAGCTGACTTTTACTACTTGCTTGCAGCTCCCTAAACTCTATGTAACTTTGGAAAATATGAAAATTTGACCAACAAATTTGTTTGGAGACTGCCCCTCAAGTGATTAATTGAGTATTACTGAATAGTAGGAGAAAATGGTCAAAAGGGAGCACAATATATTAAATGTATCACCCTCTTTAAATGCCTGTAGAAGCATTACTAAAATATTCTAGTAATTCTAGATTCAGTAATTTAGTAAAACTCAAAAAGCTCATGACATGAACAGAAAAGCTTATGTTGAGCAGTGGAGATGTAAACTAATTAACCCTAATAGTGAGGAAATTATTTACTATCAAAGATTACCAACCTAAAACATTTCCAATTGTGTTACTACCATGTCTTCTAGACAAAAAAGAAATCAAGATTTAATACATTGCAAATATAATCAACGTTTAATGTGCTGTAGCAATTCTGAGTTCTCATGAAAATTGTTAAGTCTGAGAAGGTGATAGTTTGAAGTTATTTGCCAAAGCAATTATAAAACATTTGTTTCCCTCAGTACTTTTTTCCTCTGTCTTCTCTACATCATTTTTAAAAGGAAAGACAGAAGAGTAAGGTTGCCATTTGAACATTGATCAATAGAGTCCATTGTAAAAAAAAAAAAAACACCGATAACCAAAATTTCAGCTTTAAAAACTGTCCAATTCTTGTAACTTGGGGAAGAATTATGAAAAAAAAGAAAACAAAACAAAACCCAAAACATCCATAATGTTTTTGTATCAACCTAAAGGCAATTTTTCAATTTTAAACAACAACAACAAAAAAGTGTAATTCAAAGTGTCTGAGCTTTCCTGGCTTACTCTTTGGTCTTGGCTATTTTAGACTGTCTTGCCACCCGATGTGTCTCTGGATCAGCAAGACAGTTGAGTTCTTTCTATTTTTCCCTCATATCTTTCTCTCCGCCTCACCTGAAAATACTCAGCTAATAAGTTGGACATTACTTTAAGAATTAAATAGAAAGCAGAAGGAAGATAAAGAATGGAAGCAAGAATGGAAGCAATAATCATAATTTGATTTACATAAAACAGAAAGAGACACTGCAGTTTTAAAGCACAGGCCTAGATGTTGATCATTACCACTGCAGGAAGGAGGTGCAGAACCAAAGCTCTTGGAAGAAGAATTTTGTCTATAAGTGTTCAATAACTCAAGGAGGTGAACCAGCTTAACTTTTAGAATTAACTTTTAGGAGCTTACATCTACATTTAATTAACATGACAGCTGCCATTGGCAAATGGTTAGGAGGGAGAATTACAAAATAGTTTACAATGGCAAAATGCCAAGGGAAAATCATTATAGGCAATGCTGTGTAAATGCTGCTAATGTACACAAGACAACTTTAAATTGACTGCAGTTTACAAGAGGTTTGATAATTTAAAACAAGTATACTTCTTTCATGCCAAAGCTGAGCAGTTGTTTATATTACAGTAGACGACATGCAATGTTACCATGCTGTACTTCAAATCAGAAGTTAGAGATTTCCCATGAAAATGGAAATATGGGTTTCTCATTTATATAAAAAATAACTTATGTATGTCAGCTTGCATGAATTGACCGCCAAAATGAAACTCAGTATTTCCTGAGGATTTCATCTAGATAGCTTCAGCTGAGATTACACAGACAGCTATGTTCAAATTGTATTTTTCAACAAGGAAAGAAATAAAAAGAGACTTTAACAAAGACAGGGTTTTTTCTTCCTTTCCCCTGAGTTGAGTTGTATATTGGAGTGGTGATTCTCATGCTGTTCACTAATAAAAAGCTACAGCCAAAAGAAGCACCAAAGTAGTTACCTCTCCCTGTGTGTCAAGAAGAAAAGCCAATACATTTTGTTTTCACATAAATGTAGTCTACATCACAATAGGTAAGAATAATGTTTAATACTAAATGCCCAGGTTCAATATGACTGACTACCTTATTTCCTACCTAGTATATGACTTCCTAATGACTTCTTTTCCTCTTTCAAATATTCTGAAAGGTCTCTCATTTCAGTCAAGATTCTAAAGCTACAAAGGTAAATACAATGAAAGAAAGTGTGTCCAAATACATTTATGCATGCATCAGTAGGCATTTGTGGAAAAAGAGATACTACAGATTCAACAGCAGCAGAGAATATGTATGCTAAGAATGGGGGTCTGATTTTAACAAGCTTTTGCTTATACAAAAGAGTGCTATTTTCTCCTTTTAGGATTTACATTTATGTTATACTGTCATAGGTTATTTTAATGGGGAGGTAAAAAAATCCTGTAATGAAACTTTTAGACTTCCTGTCTTTGAATTCCTTCCATGGGGTCCCAGAAAATGAAGTTCCCTGTACTTACAGTGAAGCCTTATGACTGCGTATGGAGCAAACAATTGAGAATTGTCAGTTTCTGACTGCAGTGCAAGGAAAAAGTAATAGAACAACTACTTAGAATAGTATTGCTTCACTACAGCTTTTCCCTTGGGAAAACAGCTACTGCAGACAGGCAATGGAGTCACAGACCCCACATCACCTTGTTGACACTTTTTTTTTTTGCAAGAACTGCAATTACTGTGGATTCAGCTTGCTACTATATTTCAGTAGTCTAAGCTTTGCTTCTTGATTTGTTAGATACTAAAGTGCCTAAATACAAAGGACACAGAATCTCTAAATCTCAGCAAAAAAGACACAGACCCATAAATCTATTCTCTTGATTCACGGACATGTTGCCACTTTTGTTTTTTAGGATTTGAATGTTTAACATTTTTACCTACCACCACTATTTTCTGTCAAAGAAACCATATAATCAAAACATGCACATTTTGAAGTACTAATATAATATTGGTAATTTATTCAGAATTGTACCATGAATATTCAAATCTGGAGAAGAAAGCACTCCTAGGAGACATTTGCTTTTCCTCTAAAATTCATAAATTTTAATTTTCCTTGAAGTACACTACTTTAAGTCAAATCAAATTATTCTGAGAGTCAGGGACAATGCAAAGGAAAAAAAAAAAAAAAAAAAAAAAAAAAAGGCGCCAAATCAGGCTTCTATTACATGGTTACTTCTATCTCAAAATACCTGTTACACATCTAAGGAGAAAATGCAAAACCAATAAAAAAAGAAAAACACTGATATGGAAACAACAAAAATGTGGAAATTAATAGAAAGGACAGTTAAAAAACTTTCTCAGGTAACAGGATGACAGCTTTACAGAACGAGGATACTGCAGGCAACTATGATAGGAAATACATCTTGCATGTGGAACAAATCCTATTTTTGTCAGACATCACCTGGATCAAATTAAGATTAAGGATGACACATATAGTCATGCAATATGTCTTTTTCAGGGGAAGACTGTGATAATAAAACTCTGTGTTGTTAAGTAGATGATAAGGTTCATGACTGTTAACTCTAGTTCACATATTTTAATACTTTCATAGATACTCCAATTAATAAATATAAGAGGCATGGTCTTGTGTGAAATTTCAAGAGTATTTTGCCTTTTGAAAGAATCAAATATATAGGCATTATATGAATCCTCAACAGAGGTGTTATCCATGACTTTCCAAAGCATGAAACATTATAGCAATGTATGTTTAACCAATTTTTTTTTTTCAGAAAAAGGTAGAAGCAGGCCACATGAGTCTGACTTCATTTCAGGTATCCATTGTTTTCTTCTAAATTGCAAAAACATTAGAATTCCCTGGAGTTCTCTAAAGCTAAAAGTATTATGAAGAGTCATATCAGGCAGTAAAAGGTGTAAAGGCCACAAGCAATAATGACTGAGTTATTAAGGCTGGAATAGTTAACAGGAGTATGATATCGGGAACCATTTCCAAGCAAAAGTTTCTGGCTAGATGCAAAATGTTCTTTGAAGTCTTTAAGGAAGAGCAAGCTGCTTAATGTGTAATTGATTTCTATTACCTTTTCAATAGATTTGACTTTCTTTCTGGGTTTTCAGTCACAAAGTATAAAACATTCGGAGAACAAACACACAAAAAGAAACCAAACAGCCCTGTGAGGCTTTCCCAAAAATCCACTAAAAATGTAACACTAATAAACTGTAAAGGATGACCGAAAGAGAATAAACTAAATACTAAACTGAAAGAGGATGGCTTCAGGTTGAATATTAGAAAGAAATTGTTTGCTGTGAGGGTTTTTAGGCACTAGAACAGGTTGCTCAAATAAGCTGTGGATGTCCTGTCTCTGGAAGAGTTCTAAGTCATAGATAGGAGTTTGAGCAACCTGGTTTAGTGGAAGTGCCCCTTCATGTGGCAGAATATTTGGATCTAAATGATCTTTAATACCCCTTCCAACCCGAATCTCTCTATGACTGTGTGTTCCTCAAGACTAACAAAATAAAAATTATGTGTCAGTAACAGTTTATTTGACAATAAATTAAAGGTGTTTATTCAACATTCTTTTTTGAACAGCTGAAGTGTTTTCTTAATATTTTTTATATTATATTCAAAGACATACTGACAGAGTGCCAGAGTTCCGCTAGCTCCCCATGGCACCACGCCGAGTGTGGGACACACCACAGAAGCAGGTTAATCTGAGGTGCGGCTTAGAGCAGATACTCTAAGGCACAAACTGGTGGTCAGGTGCACAGCAGATATGAGGACAAGGAGGAGGGTTCTTGTATGGGTTCCAAGGTGTCTCCGTTTTGAAAGACAGTTGTCTGCCAAGGAAAGCTAGAGCCTCCCTTGGAATGGAGAATGTAAATCCCCTTCCCTCCAAATTATTATAACTTTTCAATTAGGGGCTTTCAGGCAAAGATATGGGAATAGGAGTAACCCTTCTTTACTAGGAACATTAGAAAAAAAAAAAAAAAAAAAGGGAAAATACAACTGTAGTAGTACAAAAAACAAGCAAGGAAACAAACAAAAATCCTGGAAAAAACCCTGACAGAGTCAGGGATACAACCTGGCACGCTGGGCAGGGTGTTGGAAGCAATCCAAATAAGTCCCCATGGAGTAGCAGATGTGGTTCTGTGGATTAGAGATGGTCCTGTAGAAAGTCCAGTGGCAACAAGATGAGTCCAGTCTTCCTCTGGGAATCCAGTGGAAAAACTGGACACCTTGTGGCCTTCAGTCCCAGTTTTTATGTAGCTAGGAACACCTGGCTCCTCCCCCACTGGGTGGAGCATCTCACAATGGGATGATGGAATGTATCGTGTCATTGGTGGGCCCTAATGGCCCATTATCAGAAGATGTCCCCCTGGAGGATGGAGGGGTGGTGAAAGAGATAAGAAA
This sequence comes from Hirundo rustica, assembly GCF_015227805.2. Taxonomy (NCBI): domain Eukaryota; kingdom Metazoa; phylum Chordata; class Aves; order Passeriformes; family Hirundinidae; genus Hirundo; species Hirundo rustica. Next base: position 77,104,699 of record NC_053450.1, on the reverse strand, counting down.
CACTGCCCCACCTGGTTTTAATGGCTGGGCCATTATCAGAAGGCATCCTCCTCCCTCTCCCTGCAGTTAGAAGAGAGGGATAACACATCTCAAAAAACAGTTTTCAGCAGATGAAATAGAATACACATTTTTAGGTTACATAATCCAATACACAAGGAAAGCTTTATTTCATGGAGGGTCCAGAAAGACCCTGAGTCCTGGTGTGCAGGGATTTTTGTACCGGGGAGATCTAGGGAAGCATACAAATTTTCAGCCAACAGGGAGAGAACAAGGGAGGATCACAAGGTGGGAACAACAATGCTAGAACCAATGGGGAAACTTAGACGGAGGGAAACAGTGTGTACTAGCCAATGGGGCCTTGAACATGAGGGGATTTCCCAAGGGGATTTCTAGATAGGGGGTTGGGGCAAAGGAGGATTGACAGGGAATATTCAGGAACAAGGAGCAGGTTTAGGACAAAACAGACAGCTGGGATAGGAGGGTACAGCTTAGACTGGACCATTAATATAGGGGATAACAGAACAAAACATTAAAGAAAAAACACACCACAACAACACACAATTGCTTTACAGATGTGATTTGCCTGCAGATGAAAACCATCACATTTTCCACTGAGTTTCTGATGGCTCAGAAAGACTGATGCTTATAGCACTCACATTACAGGCATTCTATTGAGATAATGGTAATGGAATAAGAGCACAAAGAGGATAACACAATCCAGGGTGCAGGAAGAGCAGTAGTAGTTTTGGACTGACATAAGCAGCATAATGCCATTTAGAGAAGCAATATCCCTGGGGACACAAGTCCTTTCCAGACCTAGACCTGCCTCACCACTGCTGCTGCCACAGCAAGGGCTGTTTTAATACTGTGAGGGTTAGAAAGAGTGGGAGAATGGCTGCTTGTGCTGGCTTGAAGGCAAAACCAGCAAGAGACTCCAAGTCAGAAAAAAACAATTTAATAGAAGAGAAAAAAAAAAAAAAGTAAAATAAAATAAAACACATGCAATGGTACAAAAGATCACTGACAGAGTCAGAAAACAACCTGAAACCGTGGTGGTAGCAGTCCAGATGAAGCGGTCTTCTTGAAGCAGTGTTCCTGCAGAAAGGTCTGGTAGCTCTTGTCCTCTGGGAATCCAGTGGGTAAGGCTGCCTGTGCTGTCCCAAATCCCAGATTATATCCAGGTGGGAATGCTTGGCTCCTCCCCCTGGGCAGAGCATCTCACAATGGGCTGATATCATTTTATCAGTCTTGTAATGGGTCCTTGATTGCCTATTAAACAGAGATAGCTCCCGGAGGGAGTTATCTATGAGTCATGCAGGAAGGCATTGATGTCCCATTAACAGAAGATAGTCTGGAGGGAGGGGGCAAGGGAAACAGTGAACAACTTAGTTTCAACATTTGATGTAGATGGTGATAGAACACATACTTTGGGCACATCTTACATTGTAACCCAGGATATAATCCACCCCTTATTCTATGACCATCTACATCATACCTAAATTAATACAATCTTACAGCTAGATAGATAAATACACATGCTTATGCATACACATATACAGAATGAAACTTTACACCCCGTTCTCACTTAAAATTAGGTCTCCCTGTGGTACACAACGGGTTTCCCCATCTTTCTGCATTACCCACCAAGTGGAACCAGGTCCTTGAGCAAAAACAGTCCCACGGATGGGTCTGCCTTTGCCTGAGGTGGGATTAATCCAAACAGTTTTTCCTAAAATGCCTTTCATGTGTACCACAGGGACTTTATCTCCATCCACTGTGTGCAAGGGTTCAGACTGGGCAGGACCAGCTCAATTGATTGACCCTTGAGTGTTGACCATCCAGGTGGCCTTTGCTAAGTTCACTTCCCAATTTTTGATAGTCCCCCCACCAAGCACCTTCAGGGTAGTCTTAAGTAACCCATTGCACCATTCAACTTTCCTGGTAGCTGGTGCATGATAAGGGATGTGATATATCCATTCAATGCCATGTTCTCTAGCCCAGGTGTTTATAAGGCCGTTCTTGAAATGGGTCCCATTGTCTGACTCGATTCTCTCAGGGGTGCCATGTCTCCACAGGACCTGCTTTTCAAGGCCTAAGATAGTATTCCAAGCAGTAGCATGAGGCACAGGGTAGGTCTCTAACCATCCAGTGGTGGCTTCCACCATAGTTAGCACATAGCGCTTGCCTTGGCGGGTTTGGGGAAGGGTGATGTAGTCAATCTGCCAGGCCTCCCCATACCTGTACTTCAACCATCGTCCACTGTACCACAGAGGCTTTACCCGCTTGGCCTGTTTGATTGCAGCGCAGGTCTCACAGTTGTGGATGACCTGTGAGATGTTGTCCATAGTAAGGTCCACCCCTCAGTCACGGGCCCATCGGCATGTTGCATCTCTCCCCTGATGACCAGATGCATCATGGGCCCAACGGGCTAGGAATACTTCTCCCTTGTGCTGCCAGTCTAGATCCACCTGTGATACTTTCACCTTGGCGGCTTTGTCCACCTGCTCGTTGTTGTGATGCTCTTCATCAGCCCGACTCTTGGACACATGTGCGTCCACGTCTCAAACCTTCACGGTCAGCTTCTCTACTCGGGCGGCAATGTCTTGCCAAATCTCAGCAGCCCAGATGGGTTTCCCTCTGCGCTGCCAATTGGCCTTTTTCCAGCGATTCAGCCATCCCCACAGAGCATTAGCTACCATCCACGAGTCGGTGTAGAGGCAGAGACTTGGCCACTTCTCTCGTCCGGCAATATCTAAAGCCAGCTGGATGGCTTTAAGTCCTGCAACCTGACTTGATCCACCTTGTCCTTCAGTAGCTTGTGCAACTCGTCGTGTGGGGCTCCACACTGTAGCTTTCCATTTCCGGTTAGCGCCTACAATTCGGCAGGAGCCGTCAGTGAAAAGGGCATATTGTCTTTCAGTCTCCAGTAGCTCATTATACGGTGGGGCTTCCTCGGCACATGTCACTTCTTCTTCTTCTTCTTCTTCAGATAATCCAAAAGTCTCACCTTCAGGCCAGTTAGTTATAATTTCCAGAATCCCAGGGCAATTTGGGTTTCCAATACGGGCGCGCTGTGTGATGTGGGCAATCCATTTGCTCCATGTGGTGTCAGTGGCATGATGCATGGAAGGAATCTTTCCCTTGAACATCCACCCCAGCACTGGTAGTCGGGGTGCCAAAAGCAGCTGCGTTTCAGTGCCAATTACTTCTGAGGCAGCTTGAAGTCCTTCATCGGCAGCTAAGATTTCCTTCTCTGTGGGAGTGTAGTTGGCTTCGGACCCTCTGTAGCCTCAGCTCCAGAATCCCAGTGGTCGGCCTCAAGTCTCCCCAGGCACCTTCTGCTAAAGGCTCCAGGACAGGCCATAGTTCCCAGCTGCTGAGTAGAGCACGTTCTTCACATCTGGTCCTGTCCTCACTGGGCCAAGGGCTACTGCATGAGCGATCTCCTGCTTGATCTGGGCAAAGGCTTGTTGCTGTTCAGGGCCCCAGTGGAAATCATTCTTCTTGCAGGTGACCAGGTAGAGAGGGCTCACAATCTGGCTGTACTCAGGAATGTGCATCCTCCAGAAACCTATGGCACCTAGGAAAGCTTGTGTTTCCTTTTTGCTGGTCGGTGGGGACATTGCGGTGATCTTATTGATGACTTCAGTGGGAATCTGCCACCATCCATCTTGCCACTTTACTCCCAGGAACTGGATTTCTTGGGCCGGTCCCTTAACTTTACTTCACTTAATGGCAAAACCAGCTTTCAGCAGAATCTGAATGATCTTTTCTCCTTTCTCAAAAACTTCCCCTGCTGTGTTCCCCCATACAATGATGTCATCAATGTACTGTAGATGTTCAGGAGCCTCACCCTTTTCCAGTGCAGTCTGGATCAGTCCATGGCAGATGGTGGGGCTGTGTTTCTACCCCTGGGGCAGTCAGTTCCAGGTATTGTACGCCCTTCCAGGTGAAGGCAAACTGGGCCCTGCACTCTGCTGCCAAAGGAATGGAGAAGAAGGCATTGGCAATATCAATGGTCGCATACCACTTTGCTGCCTTGGACTCCAGCTCATACTGAAGCTCCAACATGTCTGGCACAGCAGCACTTAGTGGTGGGGTGACTTCATTCAGAGCACGGTAATCCACAGTCAGTCTCCATTCTCCACTGGACTTACGCACTGGCCATATAGGGCTGTTGAAAGGTGAACGAGCCTTGCTGACCACCCCTTGGCTCTCCAGTTAACAAATCATCTCATGGATAGGAATCACAGAGTCTCTGTCATTGCGGTATTGCCGACGGTGTACTGTTGTTGTAGCGATTGGTACCTGTTGTTCTTCAACTCTCAGTAGTCCCACAGCACAGGAGTCATCTGAGAGACCAGGCAAGGTATTCAGTTGTCTGATGTCTTCTGTCTCTACAGCAGCTATCCCAAAAGCCCAGCGATATCTTTTTGGATCTTTGAAGTATCCATTTCTGAGGTAGTCTATGCCAAGGATGCATGGGGCCTCTGGGCCTGTCACGATGGGGTGTTTTTGCCACCCATTCCCGGTTAAACTCACTTCGGCCTCCAATACAGTCAGGTGCTGGGACCCTCCTGTCACTCCAGAAATAGAAATGGATTCTGTTCCTACATACCTTGATGGCATCAGGGTACATTGGGAACCAGTGTCAACCAAAGCCATATATTTTTGTGGGTCAGATGTGCCAGGCCATCGGATCCACACAGTCCAATAGATCCGATTGTCCCTTTCCTCTACCTGGCTAGAGGCAGGGCCCCCCTATTCCTGGTCATGGTACACGTTGCTCTCTTCCTGTAAATATGTTCCTGAGGTCCCTTCAAGAGGATCAGTCATATCATTCTTCCTATACTGTCTGGATTTCTGTGCCTGAGAGATTGGAGCAGTGTTGGCTCTAGATGAGCTCTTTGTGGTAGGTGTCTCTCTCTTCAGTTCACGTACCCGGGCTGCTAGGGAGGAGGTGGGTTTTCCATCCCAATTCCTCATGTCTTCTCCATGCTCCCGAAGAAAAGACCAGAGGTTACCCCGTGGAGTGTATCCTCTCTCCCTGGCTGGTGGGTACCTGCTCCTAATGGCAAAGACTCTTGTTGGTTCTGGTGAGATGTGGTAAATTTCTTCCTTAAGTTCCTTTTTCAGTTTCTGATGGCCCTCTTCAATCAAACTCCGGACTTGCTCAGCCAGCCTTGTTTCCATGGATGAGACATGGGTACAAAATGGGGCAGTGACAGTGTCCTCATAAATTCTTAGTTTATTGACCAAGATGCCCACCTTGTCCTCACCTTCCCTCCACTGCAGTGTTGCCAGGTAACGGGAGTACATCTCGGGTCCAAGCCGTGCAAATCTCAACCACATCTGCGATGTGCACTGGACATCATCTGGGCTTTTAGTGAATCTCTCGTCTTCTGAGAAAATGATCTCCAGCACAGCCAATTCCCTCAGGCATCGGATACCTTGTTCCATTGTGCTCCATTTTCCTTGGTGCACCTGGAGGTCTTCTTTACAAAGGTATCTGTCCCTCACACTTGTTAGCAGTCGCCGCCAGAGGCTGAGAGTTTGTTGGGTTCTCCCGATCCCCTGGTCAATGACCACATCCCAAGACAGCGATCCCAGTTGCCTGGCCTCACTTCCGTCCAGAATGGTGTCATTGGCTGCAGCGTCCCAGATGCGGAGCAGCCAGGTCAGGATGGACTCGTTTGTCTGGCGGGTGAATTCCCTCCGCAGGTCACGCAGTTCACCCAGGGATAGAGAGCGGGTGATGATCTCTGGCTCTGTCTCTTCTGCTGGGTGCGAAGGTCCTGCCACATCCTCATCAGTCACTATGCGGACTGATTTGCTCTTTGATTTCTTCTTCTGAACAGGGGCAACTGCCACTGGTTTAGGTTGTTCTGCTTCAGTGACAATTTGTGTGGAGATGCTGATGGCACCTTTGGTTTCTTTCTCCTCTGTGACAGCTTGTGTAGACACTGACACTGTTGCTTTGTTTTTGGTTCCTTTCTCCTCTGTAATGGTCTGAGTAGATGCAGAAACTGTTGCTTTGGTTTTGGTTCTTTTCTCCTCTGTGACAGTCTGCATAGATGTGGTTCCTGTTTCCTCTATGACAGTTTGTGTAGACACTGATGCTGTTGTTTTGCATTTGTTTCTTTTTCCCTCTTCCTCAAGGAGACGCTGCACCACCCCATGTAGTGTTTGATTTCTAAGCATGGTGCAGGCCATGTAGAGAAGACAAAGCAAAACTAACAACAATATTATGCTGTCCTTGGCACCTAGAGAGAACTCAATACTTTCAAAAACTGCTGTGCCACACCTAAAAGATTGGAAAAAATCATTTGTTACCCCTCCCCACAGGGGCTGGGTGCGATTGTTGAGAGCCCAGATGTAGCATTCTGGACCAGGACAAGAACACAAAATAGAGTATATATTCCGAATGATGCTCATTGCCTCAGAGGTTATCATACAATAAACATAATAGACCAATAAAGCAATTTTGGTACCATACCCTGGTCTACACATGAGCATTAAGACCGGCAAATACTGCCCCATGTGTGGGAAAATGTAGAGAGTTAGGTATAAGATATATGAAAGCATGTTGAGCATCATAGCGGACAGCTGGGTTTTTTTTCCTCACTACAAAATTGTAATTCTGACTTTTCTCAGTACCTCCTGCCCCACGTTAGATGCCAAAATATATGTGCTGGCTTGAAGGCAAAACCAGCAAGAGACTCCAAGTCAGAAAAAAACAATTTAATAGGAGAGAAAAAAAATAAGTAAAATAAAATAAAACACATGCAATGGTACAAAAGATCACTGACAGAGTCAGAAAACAACCTGAAACCGTGGTGGTAGCAGTCCAGATGAAGCGGTCTTGTTGAAGCAGTGTTCCCGCAGAAAGGTCTGGTAGCTCTTGTCCTCTGGGAATCCAGTGGGTAAGGCTGCCTGTGCTGTCCCAAGGCCCAGATTATATCCAGGTGGGAATGCTTGGCTCCTCCCCCCGGGCGAAGCATCTCACAATGGGCTGATAGCATTTTATCAGTCTTGTAATGGGTTGCCTATTAAACAGAGATAGCTCCCGGAGGGAGTTATCTATGAGCCATGCAGCAGGGCATTGATGTCCCATTAACAGAAGATAGTCTGGAGGCAGGGGGCAAGGGAAACAGTGCACAACTTCGTTTCAACATTTCATGTAGATGGTGATAGAATACATACTTTGGGCACATCTTACATTGTAACCCAGGACACTGCTTCATCACCAGATGACACTAGTCCCTAGCCCTCTTCCCATTAACAGGGGCAGATTAATTGTCAAGTCGATAACTTCTTTCAGTGTTCTGCATCTTAATTTCCATATCACTCTTCCCCATCCATCATTATGATTTACCTTGGAGATGTGTACAGTAGAATATGGCTGTTTCTGTAGACAGCAAGGGCAGTATACTGGGTCCCTATTTAAAATTGACCCTTGCACGGCTACTAAACTTTCACCAGTCCTAGAATGATGCATGTAAATTCACACCAGCCTTCTGATATAATTTCAAATACATGCAAATTATTTGCAAAAAATGTAATACATACCTAAACACACTGAGTCAGAAATCTACATTAAGAAATATATATTATTAACCATACCTGTTTCTTCTGTGCAAATAGAGATTACTGATTCTGGTGAAAATGGAGTAAGTCCTTGAATCATTTGTTGTCTGGTACATCCAATATATTGAATAAATTTTGAACTGTACTGATCTCTAAATCAGACAACAGTTGACAGATATAGTTATTGTAAAAGAAAAGTACATCTATTAAAATTTATTCTGATTATTGTACTTTTTAAAATTGTTATAAACAGTACTGAAACTGTAGTATAACTGTCATATAATTGTAATATAATTTTTTCAAAGAAAATAAATTAATATAGTAACCCTATGGACAGATTAAGAATTAAGTTTATATCCAATTATTTTCTTTACCTTACAGTCATTACCTTATAAAGAAACTGCCACTCAATTCAATTGATTGAAAATGTTACTTAAATACACCTGAGTGATTCCATGTAGAATTCTACAGGGAAACTATTTTAAGGGGGGGGGGGGGGGGGGGGGGGGGGGGGGGAAGCATTAATTATGGTAGTATTTAAGAAATAAAACCTAACAGATATGGGCTTTGCACAGAGGTTTCTGCTCTACAGAAAAGCAGAATTTATAAACAAACAGAATTCAAATGTACCAAGCAAGTATAAGATTGTATCAAAGGTTCTAGTGATAAATTTGTTAATGTCATTATCAGCAATAAAGTGTATTTTAAAAGAGAAGCAAATATGTAAAGAAAATTCCTTGAAAACACAACATTTTTTCTTAGTGTAAAATATGTTTCCAAAAAATTAATATCCCTGATTTAAAAGAAATTACGTGAAACTTTGTTAGCTGTTATATGTTACAGTGCATAGTTTTTGATGTTTATTCATTAAAAGAGGGGGAAAAGCACTAGACAGACCATTATAAGAAGCCTGACATTTTTATAAAAACAGTATTATATATACTTCAACAAGAATATGGTTATCTACTTGTCCTAGGATGTTTTTTCTGACTTGACATCAATGGCATCCATTTATTCCACTATTATATCTCATCCAGCAATACAAATTTTGATGGATTTTGTTTGTTTGTTAGTTTGTTTCCTAATTTAAAGTCTTGCCAGCTACACCAAATGTTATCTTTGTTCCTTAGGAGCATACATAATGCACGTATGTGTTGTATGGAATTGTATTTGAAAATAAAGTATACTGAAATTACATCTAGAGTAACAGTTAACAACAGTTAATTTTAAGGTTCTCAGTGTCCTCTATTTTTTTCCTTTAAAGATGGAGTATGAAAGACTTGTCTCAGTTTAAGATCTGGGTAGCATAGAATTTTGTATTCATTCAGAATATGTAGACTTTTTAAAACATTAGTTATGCTCTTTCTACATGTTCATGTCATAAAAAACAAATTAAGCATACAGTGCCTATGTTTCTAATCTTTGTTATATCATTTTGCATTTGCCATTTAATAACAGCAGGAGAAAACAAATATGAGCAATGAATTAGCAGGAGAAGTATGTGACAAATCTGTACTGTTGCAATTAAAACTGATAGTTAACTCTATCCTGTCTCATCATTGAATAACATATCCCACTGCAAAACCAGTGAAATGCTGGGGCCACACTTGGAAAGACAACCGTAGAAAGTGCACACTTTTGGATGAAAATAATCCAGTCTTCCTCATAATTTATGGCATTTCTGTAGATATTCCAGAAGGGAATACTTCTAAATAGAGAGATGAGGAAAAGAAGCCACATTTTTCTAGACTAGTCTTGTAGATAATTATGGACATAAACATGTTTAAGTATGTACATTGTGATGTTACCTTAGAAATACACAACCACTGCCTCTTCAACAATGGTAGTTCCAATTCTGTTTCTTTAGCAGAAGAATAACAGATTATGATAACATATAATAATTATGATTACTATTCAAGTTAAAAAGCCTGTTTCTGTGGGAAGGAAATAAAAAGTACACTTGGTGACAAGAAACAGTAGATAGCTAAGAATAAAACCAGAAAAATGGGGAGAATAGCAATGTTATTAAAGTATACAATCAGTTACAATGCCAGCCAAAGGACTGAATGATCAGTCTTTAAAAATCAGTTTGAAAAGGAATTTCTCTATAAAGCCCTTTAGAATTCTAGGTGATGGGAAATAAATCCTTCTTGGATTTTATCCTTAGTCTTTAGATTTTAACTGGCTAGATTTTAATTTATTAAACCTACTTCTTAAAAAAAAAAAAAAAAAAGTTTTGCTTTATCAAACCTTATTACTCATCTCTGAAATTTCTGTATTTTCATAGGAGAATGGAAAAAATTCACTGGAAAAAAGCTTCAGTATATTTTAATTTAAATTGATTCATACTCCCAACTGTCAGTTTTAAAAGTGAACCACTTAGAACTTCTTGCAATTTAAAGCTAGGCACCATTTTGATGATACTTTGAAAAATTCAGAAAACATTCTGACACACTGATTTCACTGTCTGCCAGAACCAATCATGAAGAGTTTACAAATGACAACACAACTGAAGTTGTGGGGTTTTTTGTTTGTTTGGGGTTTTTGTTTTGTTTTTGTTTTTGTTTTCTCCTTTCCTTACTGAGTGAGTAACACCATAGCAAGTTAAAAATGTAGAAATGTTTCTGTCAACATGTTGTACCAGAGAAGCAACACTCCTGTTTTACAGAGATGGAACAATGGAAGACAAGAAAAATTATCCAACACACATTTCTCTATGAAGGACTTAGACATTTCCAAAGGACCAGATTGTACTGAAAGAAATTCAAGAAGACTTTCAAAAAGTTGGCCTTATATAAAAAGCTTGCTATGCTTTCCTGAGTGAAGAAAATTACATCACTATTTATACAGTCATATGTTCTTTAAATCAAGATAATTATTTAATATTGCCATGTGTTGGCATAGTTTGGTTTTTTAGTTATGGAGAAATGTGGAATGTATTTCCGGGTCAGGACCTGGGACTTGCTTTAGAAAGGACAGGGACCTATTGGAGGGCTGGTTTGGGATATTGGCATCTGTTTTGACCACTGAGAATGTCAATTGCAACTTTGGGCGGTACCCGTCTAAAAACCCCTGATTTCCTGCAGGTCAGCCGTTTTTTCCTTTCGGCTAGAGAGATGTGGTGGTGCAGAACTGTTTTATTAGGTTTTTATAAGAAGTTTATGTTATGGTTCATTTCATTGTATCCCCAATGTTGTAACCCTTTTTGTGTTGTCGGTATAACAAGGTGTTTTGTGTCAGTCCTCCCACCCCACTCTCTGGGGCAGCTTTCTATCACTTTGAGAAGCCCTCCCCGGTTGCAAAATCTCAGGGAGAGGGCTTCAGGTGATAGGCCCCCTGGGGGGAATTCCTTTAGCTTTGGATTTTAGTGGTCCAAGGCTTGGGGGTGGGCACACCTTGTTACCCCCTGAATTCCCTGATTTGTTGTCTTGTGGTACCCCTGCTTATAAGGGGTAGGAGGGGGATTCAAAGGCTCTCTCTCAGCATCTCAGCCTCGGAGCTCTCAGCTCGGAGCTCGGAGCCTCTCTGCTCCTCAACTCTGGAGCTAATAAACATCTTTTAACCTGCTAAGCTGAGAGCCAGCCTTTTCTCTTCTGCTGCTGTTGCTGTCACAACACTTTTGGGGTCCAGCTGCTAAGCCGAGAAGCCGAAACGAACTGGGACCTTCTGTGTCTGTGTTGACTCGATCTAGCCAGAGGTCATCTCCCGCCCGGTGCGGGACGGAACCAGACATAGAGAGAGAAAGGTAATATTGTACAGCAGCCAGGGGTCGGCCGGGCCCCTCTGCCCTGGCCAGGCGGCCGGGGCCGGGCTGAGGCGGGCCCAGAGGAGCGGCCCTGGCCGGGCTGTGCCTCCGGGCCCCATCTGCTGCCAGCAAGGGGAACAGGGCAGGCTCTGCCGGCCGGGCCCTGGTACCAGCTACGGCCCTGGCTGGGCCGGGGCCTGCTCCAGTTTAAACGGAGGGGTGGGCAAAAAAGGCATTTATGATCCTGGGGGTTTTTTGTTCGGTTTTTGTTTTTGTTTTTGTTTTGTTTTATTCTGGACTGCCTGGGTCCTCTGATCTCTGATCTTTCTGCATGAGTTCTTCCCCCCTTCACCAGTGCAGCCTTGAAAAATCTATTGCCATGAGCTGCCGCGAGAGAGAAAAATACTCTGGGCAAATTTAACCCTTTCCTGGCAACATGAAGCTTCCAAGGCCTAACCCTTCCCTGAGAGAGAAAAAGAAGGGACAGAGTGAACATGGAGAAGACACAGCATGAAGTCAGTGGAGTGAGAGTGAAAGACTATTGGGACAGGGCGTCGAGGAGTTTGTTATTCCATTCTAATTGAGCCATGGAAATGAACTCTGTATTTAGATTATCCCTTTATCATGGAAAGATATGCATTTGAGGAGATGATCGTTTAGATTTCTGTGTGGATTTGAGCAAAGGTGTTTGTGATGGACTAAGTGATATTAATCCCATAAGATGCTTGAACAGAGATAGAGATGAGAAGCCCTCTGCACCAGTGAGGAAGTGAGAAGATATCTCTGTTCCTTGAGATGAAGAATCCTTTGCTTTAGAGTTATTCATCTTTAAAAGGTGACACCTCAGTCTGCAAAAGTCTAAGACCCATGACCCATAAGAAGCTTGGCAACCTGCTCCTGGGAGGGGTCACAAAGGCAGGTTTCCCCAGGCAGCTGTTTTGTGAAAATTAAAACCTACAAGATAACTGTTTCTCAGTTGTTAGTGGGATCCATGACTCTAAGAGAGACTCCTCTCCTGAAGATTGGTGAAAGACTATTTTCAAATGGTGAAACTGACTGAAAATCACAGGTTTTGTCTCTTTATGTTGTTTTGTAGGAAAGTGAACAGTTTGTAAGGGGATGGAAGAGTGGTTTTGGAGTTCAATTCTGTTTTGTTTTAGGGTTTTTTTTCCTACTTTCTTCCATTCTTTTAGTGTGTGTTAATAAAACTATTTGCTTGCTTTTAAGCTTGAGCTTGCTTTGCTTTTCTCCTAATCTTTCTCCCACAAAAAGAGAATAAACACTAGGACTACTGCACTAAATTTGGCAACCAGAATTTGGCGAATGTGAAACCAGTACAAATGTATATTACTGTCATTACTGTAAAAGTTGCTTTATAGTAGTGTATTTGTACCTAAGTTCTTCTCTAATCTTTCTTAGATACTTTCTTAGATACCACAGATTGTTGTCAGTAGGACAAGAGAAAAGGGGGAAAAAAAAGGAGGAAACACAGCTACCATTAATACCACTAGTAGCAGACTGCCATTTGTAGATAAAACATTTCTTAAGTATGAAATGTATTTTGAGGGAAGAATGTCTCACATATGTATATAGGATCTATTTGCAAATTTCCTGAAATGCCACACAAGACATTCAAATACAGGGGATACATAAATACAAAAACAATTTGAGAATAAAAAGCATGGAAGTAGGCATGTATGTGAAGGCAAAAAAAAAAAAAAAAAAAAAAATCTTTGTATTGAAATTATGTAGGAGAAATTCTTGTCCAGTTTCTAAATCTGTGGATGATTTTGAGCATATTAATTTCATTATTGAATGAAAGTTTCCTCTGTTTCAACATTCAGAGTAGCCATGACCTGGGAGAGATGGGACAAGGTCAGCACAGCATACTGGGTACATCAATAGTCTCTGGTTGTCCTTTGCACAGAGAATGACCTCCAGGATTTCCATAATATACATGCAGACAAATCGGGGTATTGGTGCCCCTCTAAAGCAGATGTTGATTAAGCAAGTTCATAGTAACTTGTATTAAAAAGCAGCAGAGCTGCACAAGCAGAGTACAGAAAATGAGTATGCTGTAAAATGTGCAATTCAAGAACTAAGAAGTTGGGAGAAGTAAGAAAGACATCTGGCAAAAGCAAAAAAAGGAAATGAGCCAGGCCTGGAACAGGTGGATCTTCTTTTGAGGATGCAAGAAGTATAAAAAAACCCAACCAACCAAAAAAACCCAACAAAAAAGCAAAACAAAACCAAACAAAAATACACCCCCCCAAAAACCAAACAAACAAGCAAAAAACCCCAAACAAACAAAAACCTTACACTGACTGAGGGAAGAAAATGAAGGAAATTTATGTGCATTTTGTTTCCTGCTCTCAGGCTTGAAGACCTCAGTCTTCATGGATAAGACCAGTGAGGACCAAAGACAGCAGTCAGCACTGGGAGCCTGCATCAGCCCTGGTGATCTTAGTACTGATCAAAACAAGATGGTTAAGGACTGATTCTCTGACGATCTAATGATTGATAGTCATTGAAAATAAACCACTGTTCGTGCATACCCTTAATAAACATTAATCCAGTAAAGCACTGTTTTAACTTTTTAAACTGATTTGATTTGACAGTTTTCCAGGTAACCCCATCAAGGCAATCCCTCATTCTTTGATGCATATACACACACACACATTCAGTTATAAGGCACACCACATATTTAAGTCCTGAAAACACTCCACACTTCAGTCACAGTGTTGTTATTTGCTTAAAAACCTTCCAAGGATACAGCTACAGATATATTCATGCTTGTTTTGTTTCCTGCTGAGATGCTGGTTTATGATGTGCAGATGACTGTTTATTCAGAATGAGCTGAAATATGGATATCTTCCAGTGGCCAGTTGTACAGTTGTTAAGCATGGCTGGCCATGGCTTGACATTTAGACATCTTATATTGACATTAAATTTTAAATTAGATGAAATAAGGGTGTTATAAGTTGTTACAGAAGATTTAAAGATAATCTTAACTCAAAGGAAAAACTTATGGACATATTCACTATTTTTTCTCCTCCACTCATTTCTAAATAGTCAAGGGATAAGACATTTTGCCCCATATTTGATAAGTCTCATTTCTAAATTAACCTATTTAACACAGGCCAGTGAGGACACACATGAGTATTTTAATAGGAGGTGGAACTGAGCTTTAGAATGTCACAATTCAGGAATGTTAGGAGGAGACTACTGGTGCTGATTACTGAAGAATGTTTCAATTACAAATTAAGAAAACATTAATTAGCTAGTTTCACTTTGTATCCTTTGCATAGAATACGTGCTTCAGGGACAAATATTGACAAAAAATCCAGAAAGAATATAATTTGTCACCAAGAGTTGACTGGAAGAAAAAAAAAAAAAAAAAGAGTAAAGGAAAACTGAAGACATGAAATATTTTCAAGCATTTTCTGAAACAAAAAATATATACAAATAAGTAGAAAACAACAGAACATAATGCATGAAGGCTTTACATATAGCACGCTAAATTAATCTGTCAGGTCTCTTGAATCAAGCATTGCCTGATGTCTTGGTTTTGAAAGACAGTTTTCTGCCAGGGAAAGCTAGAGCCTCCTTGGAATGGAGAATGTAAAATAAACCCCCTTCCCTCCAAATTATTATCATTTTTCAATTAGGGGCTTTCAGGCAAAGTTCTGGGAATAGGAGTAACAATTCTTTACTAGGAACATTAAAAAAAAAGAAAATACAAATGTAGTACAAAAAACAAGCAAAGAAGCAAACAAAAATCCTGGAAAAACCATGACAGAGTCAGGGATATGACCTGACAGCCTATTGGTCAGGGTGTTGAAAGCAATCCAAATAAATCCTCCCCGAGTAACAGATGTGGTTCTGTGGAATAGAGATGGTCCTGTAGAAAGTCCAGTGGTGGCAAGACGAGTCTGGTCCTCTTCTGAGAATCCAGTGAAAAAACTGGACACCTTGTGTCCTTCAGTCCCACTTTTTATCTAGCTAGGAACAGTTGGCTCCTCCCCCACTGGGTGCAGCATCTCACAATGGGATGATGGAATGTGTCATGTTATTGGTGGGCCCTGATGACCCATTATCAGAAGATGTCCCCCTGGAGGACGGAGGGGTGGTGAAAGAGGTAAGAAACACTGCCCCATCTGGATCTAATGGCTGGACCATTATAGGAAGGCATATGCCCTCCTCCCCCCTGGAATTACAAGAGATAAGGAAAAAAGTCTCCCCAGCAGATGAAAAGAATACACTTTTTTTTTGTTACATAACCCAAGACGCCTGAAAAAACCAAATCTTTATCAGGGTACCATGGTAGGTCTAGAGCATAAAACTGTCAGTGTTCAAAGCCTGAACTTAGGGAATTAATACTAGTTTCTGAAAATACTTTTTTTGTCAACCCCATATAAACTCTTCTGGATTATTTACTCTACTCATAACCAAAGAAGCACTCAGGGTCCAGTCTTGTGCATTGTTGGATCATTTCATTCTACATATATATTTATATACAGATATATGGTATTATAAGAGCATTTTTCAGTTTGTTTGTACATCTTCATCCCTAATCAGATAGAGTTATTTTGTTTATTGGTCTATCATAGGAGCATTAAATGTAAAACTCTATGTTACTTCACTAGTAACAATTAAAAGTATTTAGTTTTGTTGTGTTGTACATTCCTGCATTTGCTTGGGCTTTTCCTGGGAAAAATGCCAAGTCACAAAATTTCTTGTATCTCCTTCTGTTGGGGCCTGGGGAAAAAAAAAAAAAAAAAAAAAAAAAAAAAAAAAAAAAAAAAAAAGGGGGGGGCAGGGGGAAGGGAAAGCTACTAGAAAAAGTTTAAACTCACTTTTCTTGTTAATAAAAAACCCTTCAGTTATGAAGACCTAGAGTTAAAAATTACAGAAAATAACTGAACACAGTATGTGCATAGGATGACCATAAATTAGTGTTCTGGTGCAGTTGCAAAGAAGACAAATAAAATCCTATATAATCCAAATAATATCAGGATAATTATTTTCATCAGAGAGCAAGAATCACTAAGCGCATGAGGTCTCAGAGAGTTTTATTTGGAATATCAGGTCCAACTGTGGGTATGCAGGTCCATCAAAGACAAATATGGAAAATGAAATATTATCCTGTAAGTGAAGACCAGCAGAAGATGACTGTTTTCACTTGGAGAAACAAAAGGTGACAGGGAATAACTACTGCACAGAAATATGGCAAATAGGTCTAAGCACAGAAGGAGTATGTAACCTCTAACCTAGAAAGGCAGGAGTAAATGATGTGCAGAAAGCTGAGTGCTCTTTGGAACTCTTGTTGAGTTTAGGAAGTGGGCTACATTGCTGGAAAACTGAAGTCTAAAGATCACTTCCACTTCATATGCACTAATAATCCCTATTCTGAACTGCCAGAGAGATAGAGCAGAATATTAATTTTAAAAGAAATAAAAATCATAAGCTGTCCTCTGTAAGTGACGTGCAAATGCTTAGAAAGACTAATTTAAGATTATAGAGGAATTAAATCTATTTTGATCACAGAAGACCACATATTAAATATTTGTTTAATATTTAATGACAGAACTTTCCTGACCTTTACATCAAAATGTCTGCTAAGCAGTCCCAGTGGTACCCAGAAAACACATAATTCTGCAGAACATCTTTTCAGCCACTCTCTGGAGGTCAGGGGTAAGAAAATTTGGTATATTTCTTTCACTCAGTATAACAATACCTATGTGCTGATTTCAGGTATATATCCTTAAAAGAAAGAAAAAAGAGGAGTCAGGACATGAATAAGCTCAAATATTTTATTGTCCCCCCCTTTTTTTTTTTTTTTTTTTTGACATGCAGTGATGTCAAAGCACAATAAATTAGAATAGATTAGAATAGATCTATATGTGCTGTCATAAGACAAATCTAAGAAAGTGTAAAACATTCCAATTCTTTACAATTCTTGTAAATATTTTCTCTAATCTTCATCTGAATACAAATTCTGGATTAATTATGCCTGGACTTCAGACCCCAAATTATTTATAAAATATATTTTTGCAATATCACCAAAGAATTTTTTTTTCACCCATTTTTATGGTATTCTTTCTATTGCTAGATTACTACATTTTATGTTCTAATTTCTTCAATTAAAATGTATATTTGAGTATTTTTTCCTACTGTGCTCCTCTAAAGGTTTGAATACTTGCCATAAATGCTTCTCAAGATATGAGAAGTAGATTTATACCCTAAAAGATTTATAATTTATCAGAAAAATGACACATCTTGCTTATGTGAACTTTAAGATTTCTATTACTCATATCTAATAAATTAAAAGTGTGTTAAATCACTGTCATTTTTTTAAAAAATACTCTTTTTTTTTTTTTTTCTTCTGGTATTTCTGACATATATACACACACCTCTCTGATGATGTATTTGAAAGAATTAATTAAAGGCAAGTATGTTTAAAATATTTTGATACTAATTGCACTCTACACTAAAAATCTATGTCTAAAATCTATTGATTTTACTTAAAATATTTTCAAACAACTTTGGATGCAATTATTTTAAATTCCATGTAAACAAAATTTCACGTAAATAGTTTGATAGCATTTGTCTAGAAATTTTAATTAGGAAAGAGCAAATGGTTCATTTGATGTTCAAACCTGATTTCCAGATTTAATGGATAGGTGAATAGCTATGCATGCATTATCAAAGAATATAAAAAATTTATGAGGTATTAACTAAAAAGAATGCGTCATTTTGATGACTTCTTTTTCAATTAGAGGTAGAGATCAAAATAGCCTGCTTTTAATCTGAGGTCAAAAAGAAAAAAAAACCCCAAAATCTGTTTTCCAAGATACAGAGCCAGTAAGGAGCTTCAGGTGCAAACCTAAGTGAAGGGAGAGGCATGTTTCCTGCAAAAGGATCTAACAAATGAATCAAGGGATAGCAAAGGCAGATTTAAACAGGTTAACTTTTCTGATGGAATCCTGAATTTGGTAGTGACTGTGACAAACTTTTCTACTGCTGCAGACTTTTGAAATAAGTCTAGATATTTAAACTTTTCAAATATGCTCAACTACAAAAAGGAATTAATGTTTGATGTTTCTATATCAAGCATTATATGGGAGGTGAAATCAGATCACTGCTAATGTTCTTTCTGACTTCATAAACTGCAAATCTCTTGCCTGGGCACAGAAAGCATCCCGGGCAAGAGAACATTCTTCCTTTTGCAGAGATGTTCTGCCATCTCTCTGATTGATTCTTAATCCATGGCAATTCTCCATTTGTATTTAAGGCACTTTCACTGTCAAGATTTTGATTTTTGGCTAATTAGTCTCGTGATTAGGAGACCACAATTCAGTACTATCAGCAAAGAGTGCTTTCAATTTATGTTTTTTTCTCATTTTCCTCAGTGCTCATCATTGTCCTCTTCATACATCCTGACAAGCTGCATAGATCACACAGCAATGGCACTGCAGAGCCCACTTTTACTGGCAACAGGGAATTTTCAGAACATTTTGCAAGATTGCTGTTTACCGAATAGCTCCAGCATTACACTTTGTCAGCACATTACATATCTGGGTGTGTGTCATGACTATAAATCCTGACAAAAAAAATTTGTTGCTGAGGACACCAACGTGTAACAGGGAATGTAGATTTTAAATGGCAGCTGAGAAAGGTCGCATTTCCTTTCACTGCTTGAAGTTCAAGTTTTCCCGGTGAAGCATGAGTATTAAGCAAGACAAAATATCTTTGGCATGGCTACCTTCCATGCACACATTTGCTTATGTAAAATCATTAGACTCCAACTAGTTTTGTGACATTAAATTATTACAGACAAATATACTTTGCAGAATGTCTGCTTTGGAGAAATGTATGTATTATTTTAAAAATGTTCCTATGTTATAAGTAACTCTTTGGGAGAGCATTCTAAATAGTCATAATCAATGTTCATAAACTCTTGATCCAGTTATAAAGTAAAATCCATGCTGAATGCTCTTCAGTTTTAATAGATTTTGACTAAATTATTAATGCAAAATAAAATTGTAACTCGAGAAATATTGTCTTTGCAAAAAACCTAAGATCCCTCAGTGACTAATTTATTTTTGCTACGTTACTGTAATTATAATAAAATTTTTAAAATTCCTCTGGCGCAAATACTTGAAAAGCTGCTTTTTTTTTTTCTTTTTTTTTTTTTTTTTCATTTTGAATGGGTTTTCAAATAAAAGATTTTGTCAAAAAATATTGTTCCTCTCTAATATAGAAGTCTGACTGTTTTGGTATTTTTCTGAGCTCTAATTTAACCATTTTGCTGCATCATTTTAACTGTTTAAGATTTGGATTGTTTCAAAACCAATTTCTACTTAAGGAATTGGGATCTTTTTCTGCTATCCCAGACATCAATGTCATAGTGCAACTGTCTCAATGCAGTATTTTCCTCCAAATCAGCTGTTAGTCAAAAGGACACATAACTAACTAAATATTGTTCTCTTTGTTACTCTCATCTTTAAATTTTTCTGTTCTATATTGATGTGAAATATTAACTAGCATTAGTTTCATTACTGGCTCTTTTATGTTCTTTCCTGATGGAGTGGGAAACTCTTGAATTATTGGGGTTTTTCCACCCCAATAGAAGTGCTGACTATCATCAAATCACCCACTAATCTTCTTAGTAAACATATTTGCTTAATTTTTAAAGACTGAATTATTAGATATTTTCTAAATCTTTAGCTGTTTTCATGAACTTCCCAGACTGAACTTATTTTTTAGCCATCCTTCCAAGACAAAAAAATTACATGAATCCCAACTGCAAAAAGTTGCTATTCCTTCCACTTCATCCATTGAATAAGCTAGGGCTGTTCTCCCTGTAAAAGTACATATTTTACAACTGATCACCTCTCCACCAAAAATGTTGCCCACATTCAATGACAGAATTCCTACTTTTCAGCAATGGAAAATCAAATATGCTCTTCATAGATCTACAAGAATTATACAAGAAAAAGTAATTTTCCCATCAATAGCTCAAAAAGTTGAGTCTTGTTTTGGTTTTTATTTATTGTTTGGCCATGGTTTGGTATTTGGTGGTTTTTGGTTTTGGGATATTTTTTCCCATGAAATTTAATGAATGACACCCTGTTCTTCTGGGATTCCAGCCCCACTGAAGCCAGTGTAATTTCCTTGGTATATCTGTATTAAGAGAAAGCATTGAGAATGCTTTTTTCAGTACAGAAAATGTCCTGCTTTCTTTCCGGGTGAAGGTTACTGTAGTGGTGTGAGAGTGGTTTTATTAAAAGTTATTAAGTTATTTTTGTAAGATTTTTAAGTTATTTTTGTAATGGTTTAGTCCACTGTATACCCCTGTGTTCTGTATTGGTTTTCCCCCTTTTGAGTTAGGTATATAACCAGACGTTTTCTGTCAGTCATTCCTTGCCTGCACCTGTCCCTGTCAGTTCCCCTCCTCTCCTCGTGGTCGCCTTGTCTGTCACTTCGAGACCCTTCCCTGGATTCTGGAAAGATCCAGGAGAGGTGTCGAGTGGTAGGCTGGTGCCTGGGGAATCCCCTCCTACCCTCCTGTGATATGTTAATGGTTCAAAGGTTGACACCCCTGTTACCACCCCCGTGTTCCCTGGTTGGCTGACCTGTTGTCAGCCCTCCCCCGTTTATAAGTGGCCATCAAGCTTTGATCTGGGCTCTCTCTGGGCAGCAGTGGTCTGAGGCGGAGCTCCTTGCCGGACTCCCCTTAATAAACTACCTTCTACCCTGCCTAAAGAGAGACAACTCTTTTTCCGTTGCCGCAGTCGCAACTCCATGGGGTCCACTCACTGGTGTGGGGAACCAAGAGCCCACCGGGAGGAGGTTACTCGCCCTGCCTGTAACCCCAACCGATCCCTGTAGTAGCAGTGCAGAACTGAGCTAGCCTGCGCGCCTGGAGGCGTGAGAGGACACTGCTATAGGTTACCATTTAATTGTTTCTCAAAATGCTGCTTGATTTGGAAAAAAATCCATTAATTCATCACTAGTCATAATCATCCTGCAAGAGAGACAGTAAGGCAAATGATTCAATTGACACAATAAGCAAAAAAAAAAGTTATCTTTAACTTCTAACCAGTGCTATGTGCAGCAGAAAAACATTACAGAACAGAATATTGACACTGGGAGCATGTTGCCTTGAAACAGAGAGTTGGATATAGCTGCTGCTGAAATGGTCATCAGACATCCCAAGATGTTATTTTGACATTTTGTTTCATGTTCTTCCTGTATCTCATTTGACTTTATTCTCCCATCCTCAGAAAACACCTATTTCTCAAGAACGTTCTTTACTTTTACTTTACCTTAATGTTCCCTGAGTTTAAGTTAACAGAACTCTGTGCACATTGTTTCCAAACAGTCAGAAGTGCATCAGGAATGCCACCCTATTTTCAGCACTGCACCAACAAAGCAGCTTTAACAGCAGGCACGCTCCATCCCAGGGGCCGCAGGGCCATCCCTGCCGGGTCTCTGCTGCCCCATCCCTGCTCCCGCTGTCCCCTCGGGGCTGGCAGGGCTGTTTCCGGCTGTGTTCCCGTGGCTCAGCCCTGGCTGCCGGGCAGCGTTTTGCCCTCCCTGGCCCAGGCTTTCCCCGGGGCTCTGTCCCGCCCACCCGGGGCTGAGGGTCTCAGCCGTGCCCTGCGCTGGGGCCGCTGCAGCCGCTGGCACCGCCTGGGCCCGGCCCGGGCAGCGCCGGCAGAACCCAACCTGCTGTCAAAACTGGCACCTAATATACGGAAAAGATTCCAAAGATTTTATCATTACTTAAGTACACTACTATTCTGCCTGCAACTAACAAGAAATATCAAAGTGCCTGTGATTTTGATTATGTCTGCTCTTTGCTTTTCATTATTTCATCTCAATTTTTACATTGTTCTTAAAGCAAAGTTGTTTGAACTTTTCCAAGACATCTCAAGGGCATCCACCTCAAGAACTAGGTAAAATTCAGTTTCGAATTGAGACTGTAAAGAATACTCCTAAATAAAATCTAGTATGTATGTGATAGTAAATATCTTCTAAGGCTCTTTTAAAATAAAGGTCTGTTAGTCCTGATCTAACCATCAAGCCAACATCCTGTCTGTCTTAATATGTTAACAGCCTGCCATAAAGAAACGAAAATCACTTCTGGAATCACATCTATATTTATAGGTTTGTGCCTTTACCAAAATATCTTGAAACAAGAGAATTTGTTTTGCCAACAGGATATTCAAAGGAAGTGTTCAGGAAGTATACAGGAAGTATTCCCCTGAACACCAGATGCACTCTCACCTGCTTCCTAGCCCAGGGGAAGGATCACTGATGTGTTCTCTTCTTTCATTTCACATCTTTTCTACTACTATGAAGCAAGCAAGACTTTGTCCGCAGGAGTCTGTCTAAAGGATACAAATGACAAATGGAGAGAATGTTAGAACTTGATTTCAAACATTTTAGTTTAATACTTTCTGGTCTTTGTTTTTAAAACAAACCACCATCAGCTGAATTCTGATGTTAATTATGATGGTAATACAGATGAACAAGGTATTTTTCCACATCAGAGCATTTAAAATTTCATATTTTAATCTAATTGACTCCTACACACTAATTGTTATACATTTAATATACACTTAACAACGACCATTTTATCATTATAGACACCTACTCAGCTAATTGAGTAGTTCAAAAAGTTCCTATTGCTTGGGGGGAAAAAATGAATCATATCACCATAATCTAAAGAAAAACTACAGAAACCACTCAAATATGCTCTGCTTACTACGGTAACAAATCAAACTCCATAATCCAATTGGAATTTAAAGTATTTCAGTTTAGAGTCCTTGCCTAATACTTATGGTCAAAGTGGTTTAAAATATACATGACAAGATTTCACTTTTTTGTTCTTCTGATTTGAATTTTGAACATCTCTTATGAGAAGCATTTATTATCACTGTAATGAAAGTATCATGATTGAAAAAGAAACAAATATTTCCTGATCTGCCACTAGAATTTGACAGTACTCAAAGCTTTTAATGCAAGTACTTCAGCTTGTGTAAGAGTAGAGGGGACACATAAAGCATCAATTGCATAACAAAGTGCATTTCAGACATGGTTTTAAAAAAAAAGGAAAAAAAAAAATCCAGCATCAGTTACGGCCAAGGTTGGTAAAAAAAAATTGTCTGCACACCTAAAAAAATTAAAATATCAGTTTTTCTACAGGTTTTACTTTAAACTTTTATTTTATTTCAGTTTCATGCTAGTTCCCTTGCCTTGTTCCTTTTACTTTCAAAACCAGCACAACATTAAGGAGAAACTACCATTCACTAATCCACTTAGCCTTCCTTCTCAGAGGCACTTTTCTCCCTTCCTACTCTTAAAATATATATATATATATATATATATATCCAGATTTGGTAGAAAGGCACATTAAAATATGAACTGTCCATGGTGATTTATTGAGGTGAAAAAAGAGAAGCAGAAAAAAAAAAAAACCAAAATTAAAGCTTCAGTTGATTAAATAAATCTTAAAGAAATATTTGAGCCTAATTTTAAGGTTTCCCAAAGGCAGAAAATAACACTAGAATCTGTATTTCCATACCAAAAAAACTACATGCATGAAAATGTTAGGTAAAAAGCTTTTGCCCAAAGCTATAATATTGTTTACAATATTTGAAATAAAATATCACACATGAATCCTCCATGATTTAGGTCAAAATATATTATAGTTTAGATTTCCAATTAAAATATAGGGTACTTAGCTTCTAGTTGTAGTTCAACCACAACATAGGCAAACTAAATTTCTCAGACTGCTGTGTAGAAACTTATTTTTGTACCTTAAATCAGTAACTAAAGTAACTACGGAGAGTGGAGAAATTAGAGTTATGTATTGGTCATGGTTCTTACACTTCCCCAGAATAAAATGTCAGAGGCTGTTAAAAGTTTTTTTTTTTTATTTCTGGGAAAGTTCACACATTTTCTAGTTGCTAGGTGAGACAAAAGATGAGTAATTACTAGGGAATCATACCAAATAACCTGGAAGAGTAGTAAAAAAAATCCCAATATAAAAGCTGCTGTGTTAGATGAAAATACATACCAAAAAGGGACTTTTCTGTATTTGTTCCTTTTGAGTTTTTCCTTATGTGCAGGGGCAGAATAGAAGATAAAGTGGTAACAGGAGAGGTTGTGGAAGAAATTAATAAAAAGGAAACAAACTGTCAAGGCCAGGTGGTAATCTCTTAGGGATCTTAAAAATGAAATAGCTTAATGGCTAGCCTCTTCCCTTTCAGAGCAGAGAACTGGAAAACAGCCAAAGAGATTCAAGAAACTTTATGTTTCTAAGCCTCACATTCACAGTGAACAAATCATAATAGAAAGCATAAATAAAGAGACCAGAAGATTGGTTACCTGACTAAATATTATATTTTAGTGAAGAGACCACAAGTTTTTGTGAAAAAGGAAAATAATTTGTCACAGAATCACTGGATTCCATTGCAAATTTCAACAAGCCTAGGAATAACAAAGATCAAAATTAGTAGAGGCAGACTGAATTTATAATAGACTGTTGTTGAAAACTTTCATTTAGTGTTCTTTAGGAAGTAAAGGGCCTTTGGCCTGGGAAGAAAGGGTCTTGCATAAATAAATAATTGATGAAAAGACACAAAGTGAGACTAAACTGTCTGTTTTCATTACGGAGAGTATCACCAGTAGAGTTAGGAATTTATGCTAGGATCAGTGCTGTTGTGTAGACTGTAAAGAAACAGAGAAAGAAGAGTAAGATCACAATTGCTGATAAAGCAAAGTAGTTCAGAAGAGGGAAAATAAAAGGCATCCCTGAAGAACTGCAAAGAACCTCTGTAGGATTCAGTAGATGACTAAATACCTAAATGTGAAAGGAACACTCACACCCTAAAAAACCAACTCATGTTACCTTGGAATAAGGTTATATTCTCTTAGATAACCTGTGCTGGCTTGAAAACAAAACCAGTGAGAGACTCTAAGTCAAAAAAAACCCCAATTTAATAGGAGGGGGAAAAAAAGGTAAAATAAGATAAAATTAATGCAATAGTACAAAAGATCACTGACAGAGTCAGAATACAACCTGATACCCTGTGGTGGTGGTAGTAGTCTAGATGAAGTGGTCTTGTTGAAGCAGTGATCCCATAGAAAGGTCTGGTAGCTCTTGTCCTCTGGGAATCTAGTGGGTAAAGCTGCCTGTGCTGTCCCAAATCTCAGATTATATCCAGGTGGGAATGCTTGGCTCCTCCCCCTGGGCAGAGCATCTCACAATGGGCTGATATAATTTTATCAGTCTTGCAATGGGTCCTTGATTGCCCATTAAACAGAGATAGCTCCTGGAGGGAGTTATCTGTGAGTCATGCAGGACGGCATTGATGGGCCATTAACAGAAGATAGTCTGGAGGCAGGGGGCAAGGGAAACACTGCCCAGCCTAGTTTCAACAGCTCATGTAGATGGTGATGGAATACATACTTTGGGCGCATCTTATACTGTGACCTAGGACATAACCCTTGATATTCATGGAAATATCAGTTCAGGGTCCAGAAGGGAACTGAGGAACAAATCAGGTTTTAGGGACAATTAGGAGGGAACTTTGTAAGAGATAGAACATCATTATGGACTTGCTTAAGTTCAGTAATCTCTAAACTGTGAATATTTTCTACCCAACCTTCAAGAGGATTCAGTGGAGTGGATAAAGCTTAGAGAAGAGTGGAAAAAGATAGCCAAAGTTGGAAGAGATTCTAGTGGCGCCTAAAGATTTCAGCTTTTATATATTTTTCATATATTTGTAGCTTTGTAGATTATTAACACAGGGTTATATAGCTGCTGGTATTTTTCCTACTGTGTGGCTGTGTCCTCCACGCCTGGCAGGCACGGACCACTGGCTGGCTCAGGTCTGCACAGCGGCCAAAGTGTTTCAGTCTCGGTCACAAGCCGGCAACCTTTTCCTGTGGGACTCAGCTCCCCACTGGTGGCTGGCCTTAATTGCATTGTGACTGCGGCGGTGGACAAAAGGTGACTCTTTCTTAGGCAGGTTTAATGATGGTTTATTAAAGTCAGAGCGGCGGGAGCTCCGCCACCCGTCTAACTGCCTAGTGAGAGAGCCCTTTGAATTTCCCTCCCTGAACTTATAAATGGGGAAGGATTCAGGGGCGGCAACAACAGGTTAGCCAATCAGGGAATTTGGGGGGATAACAGGGGGTGTCCACTTCTAAACCCTGGACCACTCACAAGGGGGGAAAAGGGGATTTCCCAGGCACCAGCCTATCACTCGACGCCTCTCCTGGGACTTCCCCAAGTCCAGGGAGAGGTCCCGAAGTGACAGACAGGATGCCCCAGAGCTGGGGGGAGAGGGGATTGACAAGGATAGGTGGGGGGTGGGATGATTGACATGAAACAACTTGCTACACAGCAAACTCAAAGGGGAGGAACCATTACATAAAATGGGGGCACAGTGGAATGAACCATAACATAAAACTTCTTATAAAACTTACGAAATTACTTAAGAACTTGATAAAACAATTCTTGCACCGCCACACTACTGTTTCTCTTAGATTTTAGAGTAATAAGTTAACCTTCTAAGACATTCCTGAAGTTCTCTCAAATAGAGAACCGACAAGAAGAACATTTTGTTTTCCAGTCAGAATCTGAGAAGACACAAGAAATGGGGCAAAGAAGCCCTGGGCCAACTCCAGTAGGGCAGTACCCTGGGGAAAATTACATAATCAAGTACTGTTCTAATTGGAAAATATTTGTTAAAGATCCTAATTTGTCAAACCTCTACAGGTTTTAGAAATCCAGTGTCATGTGTACCCACACACCACATTTAGAGAGGCACCTGGGAGCTTCCAATAAGGAACTGCATTTTAATCTTGCTGTTTTAATACTGTTGCAAGAGGTTTTTGTCTTTTGATAATAGACGACACTGTACATCCAAAAATAAAATCATAGAAGCTCCTTCAGCATAGAAAAAGACAGCTAACTGGGGAGATAGCACAGATATTCACATTCAGGAAGCACAATTTAATTGCTACACACATTGTTTATTCAACTGTATCCTGATGTCACAGTCAAATATTTAAATGCAACTCTTGCTAGAAGATGAGCATATCCTTAAGAAGCATTTCCAAATAATAATTGTGTGGAAAAGCATTGTCTTGTTACCTGTGGTCACCACCAAATATAAAATAGTAGTTTTTGAACATGCAATTGTCAAACACATCAATGAACAGCTCAAAATAGACCTCAACCTTAAAACAAGGTTGGTTGGCTGGTCAGTTACTAGTCTAAATTGTGCATTACAGATGTCCAAATGTGGATTCCTTAAGGCTTTCGGGGTGAATAGGCTAGCTCAGCACCCTGGCGTCTCCACAGGAGTGGGGAAACGTGCTCCGGTGGCAAAGCCTTAGGATGACCAGAACCTGTAGGAGCGGAGGCACACTCCTTGAGCCTTTGGAGTCCATGAGGAGCAGGACAAAGGATTCGAGGAGACCTTCTCTCGGGTAAATCCACGTGTTTATTGTGAACGGGTCCATGAGGGAAGAACAGGCCCGGAGCACTTCTGTGCACGGGGTTCTATGCAGGGGGTGTAACGGGTTGATATAAACAATTAACTAATGGGAGATAACTAGGAAGGAGTAGAGGGGAGGATAGTATAATTTAGGAAACCAATAAAGTTATTCTGTGGGAGGGATTGTGTTAGAGAGTCCAGTGGGGTTTCAAAGGATACATAACAGACATAGAACTTTCTGGATAAAAGGGATAGGTTTTACATTAACTGACCAAGAGTTTAGGCAGGGTTTAGGTGATGGACAAGGAAGGTGCTGGAACATAGGGAGCAAAAGTGAGTATACAAATTCTGGGGTAAACCATTAACACATGAAATATAGGGAAAGCAAGAATAAACCATTCCAGCAGAATACAACATCCAAACTCAATGATTCTCAGTCTAATTTAAAATAAAAAAATTTAAAAAAAAAAAATGAAAACCCTAGAATTATGTGGAGACATCAAAAGATCCTGTTAGATTCCATTCAGCATAATAATAAGTAAATAATAAATTAATGAATAAATAAATAAAAATAACTTAGCAGCAATGTTCATCCCAGTAATAACCATCACAAAATTCACTCTTCCCCTCTGTTCCCACAGTTTATAAAACCTCATTTAGGACCAGGTGCTTGCAGTTTAAGATAAAAACTAGAAACAAGGGGAAAATAAAAGCTGTTCCTCACTTCATGTACACTAAACAGGAATCAACAGCAGAATTGCAGCAATTGAAACTCTGGGAGAAAGGTATCTTAGATCTATCTAAGGTCCTTAATGTTTCTAAATAAAAGACATCAGTACAACAAAAAACCTAATGGCCACTGTGGTCCTCACTAGTGGAATCAGACTGGTAATTATAAACATCAAGCAGAGCAATAGTTAATGATATTTATAAAGGTAGTATACTAAATTGATTCCACCCCCAGATAATGGAAAACCATCTCCTAAATAAGCATAACAAAAAATAAAAATACTTCTGTACAACATAAAAAAAAATTAGGTGCACTGGACTCAAATGAAATACACTGAAAAAGCTCCCAAAATAAATATAAAGAAAACTTTGATAACATCAGAGACATCACTTCCAATACTGTAAAGTGACATACAGCTTGAGGGCTATAATAAGCAGAATTACTTCTGAACAGTTTTAAAATTGGAGTCTCTAAATATCTTCAAGCTGCTTCACTTTTCTGAGACAAACATTATTTTAAAGCAGACAGTGAATTCTAGAAAGTATGGTCAAGGAATTAAAAGACACCTGCAGATAATATAAAATGATGAAGGAAAAAAACCCAAACCCCATACAGTAGAAAAAACAGGATACATTAAACAGGCTATATGTCAGTGTTGTAAGCAATACATCTCAATTTGTCTGCAACTCACCTCCAAAAAGCCAGCACCCTGCCTGCTTTTCTGAGCATCTACACTGATCTTTACACATCTGGAAACAGAAGCAGTTTCCCACCAGTATGGCTATGGAATATTCAGAAAAAAATGTTTTCTACAGTGAAAGAGAAGTTGTTAAGTGGTTGAAACTGGAAATTACTTAATAAAATACTACTGATTTACATCTTTAAATCTGAATGCATGTAAATGTAAAGCCTCTCAGAAGAACTGCAAAAAAATAGGATGAATAACAAATAGTATTTTATAGAGAGATTTGAGTAAAAAAGAATATTGGGTTTGGTTGGTTTGGGGTTTTTTCACTTTTTTTCTTAATTGTTTCACATAGCCTGGGCTTTATTTTCAGTTTGTTCCAAGTAGTATTATGCAAAACCAAGGTCATGAAAATTCTTCAGTCTTTGATGCAAATTACTGCCTTAATGCTCAGCTTGTCATCTCTTAATGGTCTCACACAGTAATTTTAACCGTAGCATAGAAATACCAGTGTTTGCTGTAAACTACATGGCTTGAAAGGGAGAAATAGTTTATCTATGGCTGTCTGAACATGCATCCTGGGCAAGTTAACCACAGGTTTTGTGCAGAGTGTAGCTTCTCATTCTTGAGCTGGCTCCTTAGAAATTAAGGGTGGTACCTCAAACACTGCACTGCCAGCAGTTGCATGGAGAATTTCATAAGGACAGAAAGGGCCTTGGCACAGATTGGCCCAATGTAGGTTCAGATTGGCATAAATTATTTAACACTGCCAGGTGCACTCCCAGAGTTCCCTGCAGTGTTCAGAGACCAAAACACGGATGGCACCTTGCATTGGAAAATTTTGTCTCCCTTCATTTAGACTACACAAGTAATCTACAGTCTCAGTAACCTGGTCACTTAATATTACTGTGTTGAAGGCCAATATTGAAGTGGTTTTATTAAGAGTGCTGTTCTAGTTTTTATTTATTCTCTGACCCAACGATGTAACCTCTGTTGGGGCATTCAAAATATGTACTGCCAAAAATTCATTAATACAGACTATTTAGTATATAATTTCATAATAAAAGAAGATTTTGTCATTAAGTAGCATGGCTAAAATATAAGATAATAAACATGGGTTTATTTCCCAGTAGATAGGCTTCCTGTTTGCCAATAGCAAATTATATTCAGTTAGGGAACAAAATAACTTTTTTTTTTTTTTTTCTTCCATGCTTGAAACTCAAAACTTTTAGATGGAAAAATAAAACATCAGTTATTGAGTGATTTTGTATCTCTTGTGGTGAAAAAGTTAACCTGCTGCTCAGTGTGCAGTTATACATTCTGTCTTTTAATAACACTGGAGGTTGTGAACACACCCTAAATAATACCAAGTGCAAGAGTGGGTAGAAAAGACTCTGGGAAGCAAATGGAAACAACTAGCCAAAAAGACAATGCAGGTCCAAAACACATAAAAGATAGGAGTTAAATGGACTTTACAATCCTTCTTACAATACTAGACTAGATACTTGCCTTATTTGTCCTAGCATGCCAAATAAACACTTTGGGATAGCTTCCATGAAAAACAAAACAAAACAAAACAAAACAAAAAAACCCACAAACCCCTCCATGCTGTAGAACTCTCACTTCAACAACCTGTCTTGGTTTGAAAAGACAGGCATCTGCTAGAGAGAGAGGCAGGCCTCTCTAGAAATGGGGAATTCCAATCCCTTCCCTCCATGTTATTATAATTTGGAAGATTAAAAAAAAAACTTTTCAGTCAGAGCTATGGGGAAAGGAATAACAGTCCTTTACTAGCAAATATAACAGGACAGACAAACAACAACAGCAATCATAATAATAATAGAACAGAACCAAGAACCCCGAGGGGCTTTGTCTCACAAGTCCTGGGCAGTCTGATCTCTTGGGACCCCAAGAGCACCAAGCTGAAATGGTGGAAACTCGGGGCTGATGGCTGGAAAGGGTGGATTGTCCCGGCAGGCAGGGGTGTGTCCTGGCAGGCAAAGTGAGCAGTGCTGAAGAAGCCGCGGTGGGTGGACCCGAGCTGAACCAGATGCAGCAGGGCAGGCGAAGAGCTCTGAACTCCTGGGCGCTCCAGCAGATGACAGAATTCCCAGGACTGGACTCCTCCACCAACGGTGGACTCCACGCAGCTAGCCATCGCTCGACTGTCCTCCCCGGAAAACCGAGAGCAGCCCAAACCACCACCCTCAGCTCCCGGGAGCCTTTCCCTCCCCCCACTAAACTAAGTGATCTACTTCTTTTGTACGGGGCAAGTACCCTTTTAAGCATCAGTATTTAGTCTCCTAGCAACTTATGGGGGGAAAAATTCCACAGGAAAACTTAACCTCCAACACAACCTAAGAAAAAATTCATTATAATACTCTTCCACATGGCACTTTTTCCTTGAAAACTGACATATATCAGAGACACCCTGAAAAATAATACAACTTTTACTGGGTTTAAAGCAAAGGTGTGCACTTACTCTCTTGTTGGAGTAACATTAAAAAATTATAACTTGCAATTCTGATGGAACTTTTGTCTCTATTGTTCTCATTAAATTCTTACTTTTGCATTTGTGAACATTTTTGACAATTTAGAATCTTAAACAGAAGTAATTCTTCTGGAACAATAATTTTCTCTTTAGTAATATGTGTAAACAGCCATTATCACTAAGAAAAGAAGGAACCTTTAATGTAATTTCAATACATTTATTGAAAGAGAGAGGCAGCAAACAAGACTCAATTATGAAACGTTCAGTTTTGGGCTAAATTTAGTTGTCCATAACATAAATGTCCATTACACTTTCAAAGTCATGTAAAAGGTGTGTTGGGAAGAAGCATTTTATTTTAACAGGAAAAAAATGACAGTTTATAAGGATGAGGAAGTTGATGAGGAAGTTCAACAATCAGTCCCCTAAACCATAGTCCCTCCCATGAAGTATCAGATTTTATGCATCTATATTAATGAAGTATTATGTTCCAGGCATCTTAATGAGCTTTTGCTAGCCAGCTGAACTTTAATGCATTAACAAATAAACATGTTTTATTTTGTGTTGTTGAAGACAATTTTTCTCACTTCTAATACACATATATACATATAATATATCTAGAACATAAATAAGATTATACGTCAACCCTCACATAGACTTGAGTAGGAAAAACTTCAGGCATGACCCTAGTTTACTTTATCTTCCTGGGTTTATACTACCAAATAGCACACAAATTGCTGTAGAGGCCGCTCAAGTAAAAATAATGTCAAATTTTTATTCTACAAGGTGGAGTAAAAACCCAGACGTCTAAAAGCACTTCCTATATATGGAATTTGTATGCAAAATTATCCATTTTTCCTATTGTTCTTTCTGATCTAGACCCACCAGTTCCCATGGCATCCTCACTCTAAACAGTACAAGAGACCAAAAATTTCAGTCAAGCCACACATTTCCATTTTATTCTTCCATTCATCACATGTCTAAGAACATTGACAGCTGTACCTTGAAGGCCTATCAACATCCTTAGAAAGGATGTTAGGAAAAAGAGAATTAGGTTGAATGATATCTAAAACTTAATGTGCTAAGAATATGAGACACTTAATCATGTACAAGTTAGCACTAGGAACAGAGCTTCTGGATGATAGTCAACTTTCTTCAGTGACACAGGCATTCCTTTATAAATTAACTGCTCCATGTACATTCTAAACTAATTCATCTGCACTGGCATGTAAGATATGACTCCTTAAATGTCACTTTGCTTAAAATATTATAGTAAAAGATGAATAGGGCAAAGTGAGTTTATGAGATCATTTAGCATAAAGTATGTCTTTTTTATTTAAAAAAAAAAAAAAAAAAACTCAAAATAGATGAAGTGCTCTCTGTCATTTTGACGTCACTTTTGTCACTTGAACTTGAAAGACCCGCAGTTAAATGCAACAAAGGCTTCAACCATCATTCTGAAGCAGGTAACAGAGAAAAGTTTGTTTCCTTGAAGTAAACTTTAATGATAGCTGCTTTGAGGACAAATCTCAATTTTTCTTCTGATACTATATTCTACTCAAACAAGGAAAGAGAGTTCATAATCACTACTTGCTACTCAATAAGGACATATTCATTCCTTAGGCTCTTAAAGTAATATTTCAACTTCAATCACAGCAAATAGGATCAATATGAAATTTTTTTCTTAGAAAGTAGTGTAAGTTGACTGTCTATGATCAGAAAAGTGCTTACTGTCTGAGGGAGAGGCTTGGTATTTTGCTATACACAACTTGTTGACATAAATTGCTTTTTAAGAAGTAGGCTGACAGAACTGGACAAATAATTACACACATTTACTCTTGTGGGAAAAAGATAAAAGAACTCAGAATGACAAAGAATGTGATGTGGCTACAAGACAGCAATTCAAATATAGATTTTCAAATAGATTTCCAAAAGAAAAAAAAATTGTATTGCCTAATGTTTTTCATTACAGGATTTTATTTCTGTTTGCTAACGACTTTGACATGTTTTGGTCCTTCTGTTTATATTGACTAAGCTAATATGGGGCAGCAGGGGAAGTGGTCAGGCATAGGTCTGTGAAGGAAAGAGGGTCACTCATCTTCATTAATTTGTTAGAATTTAGGTTTTCAAGAACAGGGTTGAGGTGAGGGGACAAGAAGGAAGAATGATAAATACTGGAAGACCCTTCCTTACAATAAATCTAGCTTTGAACGTGAGTTCATGCTATCTGAAATCTCCATGTTTATTACAAATGCATAAATTTGAAACTATTAAGACATGCTTAAGTTGAAAAACAAAGAATTACTGAAAACTTTCTCTTCCTGAGCCTGTCCTGCTTTATCAGGACAGACCAGTGGTTTATGGACCGACCATGCAATTCCACACACTCCAGCCCCAGACAGCAAGAAGTGAGTGTTGCAGACTTGTAGAGTTAAAACTGAGACCCAAGGTGTAGACTTGTCTTTACCTCAATGCCCATTAATCATAACTAAGCCTGATTTAGAGATAACTGGTTTATAATGCAAGAGCTTTGAGCATTCTCATAATGTAAATAAATAATAATAAAATATTGTATGAGAAACTAAGTGGTGCCATTCCCAAGAAAAGAACTCACAGAACAGAACTTAGTAGTTCCAGAGAAGACCTACAAATATTAAATAGTCCAACTGCCTTACACTTCAGGGCTGACCAGCATACATTACTTAAGGGTATTGTCCAAATACCTCTTCAACCCTGACAATCTTGGGGCATCACCTCTCCAGGAAGTCTGTTCTGATGGTTCACCCCCACCTCGGTAAAGAAGTGTCTCCTACTATCTAATCTGAACCTCTAATCTGAACCTCCCCCTTTTTGAGCCATTCCCATGTGGCCATTCCCACTGGATACCAGGGAGGAGAGCTAAGCACCTCTGTCTCCTCTTCCCCTCGTCAGGAAGAGCAAAGTGTTTCCCTCAGCTTCCTTCTCCTCAAAATAGACAATCTGAGTCCTCAGCTTCTCCTCATAGGACATTCTTTCCAGCCCTTTCACCAGCTTTACTGCCATCTCTGGATGCAATTTTTCACCAATAATTGGTAGAGATTTTGGGAATGTTTTGCTGGGTTAAGCAAGCACTTTACTTGCAAGACATTAAATACAATATTATGGATAAGATTGTACTGGTTTTGGCTCTATAGAATTAGTTGTCTTCATATAGCTGATATAGTATTGGTTTGGCTTTGTTAATAATTTTGTTAGCACATTGATATTTTAGCTATTACTGAGCCATGTTTACAGACCATCAACATCTTATATGATTTCTCATGTTGCCCCATCATAGAGTAGGCTGGGGGTGTGCAAGTTAGAAGAGGACACAGCTGGGACAGGTGGTCCTTTGTTCCATCTGCCTTTGCAGCTGGTCACACACTGCAACTTAGTCATATCCTTGGTACAGGGAACACCAGCAGGGACCTGGGCCAAAGATTGGCTGTGTCTGTGTGGTAATGCTGGGAGTTAAGGAGTTCATCTCCACGGGGCAGTTGTGTAAGTCCTGAGCCCTTCATTCTCTCTGAGGCTCCATACCTGCTCCTGCAGCCCCCTGCCCTGGTGAACCAGACCACACTTCCTCCAAGTTAGGATAATGTCACGCTCTGCCCCCACCCCAAGGGGCACACCCAGCACTCAGTAGCCACTTTGTACCTCAGATGCCCGCCTGGGTCCACCTGGTTCCCTGAATAGGCTGCAGATGTGACCTTTCTTTTCCTTGGAAGAATTACATTGTTTTAGGATCATGCTTCAATACTTCCATTTTTGCAGCCAGGCTTTATTCCAGGGATATCACACGCCAAATGGCATCATGATCAGCAGTAAAAGTTAAAAAAAGAAGGAAGAGGGGGTATATTAGGAGTTATGGTGTTTGCCTCCTTAATTAACTGTTATGGATGATAAAGTCCTGCTATTTTGGAGTTATATAATGATGTGAAGTAGTGAATAAATTCCTTATTTTGCTTTGACGCACACACAGTTTGCTTTCCCTATTAAATATTATCTTTATGTTAACCCCCAAGTTTTCTCGTTTACCCTTCCCATTCTCTCCCACATCCTACAGTAGGGGGAGTGAGCAAGCAGCTGTGTGGGTTTTAACTGCCAGAGGGATTAACCCACAACACATATTAACATTTCAAGAGTGCTATTGCTACTTTGTCCAGTCCAGTCTCCTTTTCAGTTTCATTAGAATACCGGATAAATTTCCATACATCCTACACTTATGTAAAATCAGTAATGAAAAGGAAGCTGGAAAGCTAAAAATTTATAGATCCAATCTAAGTATTTCAAGATGTTAGCTCTTACCTTAATAAATATGTATTGCACATGTAACATTCCAACTCGACTCTACATTGGAAAAATAATTTAAAAGAATGATAATTAACTATTATTCATGGAAATCAGTATTAAATCTAAGGATTTGTGCAGTGCTAGATACAAATTTGAAATATTGCTCTTCCCGTGTTTTTCTTAAGTGATATTAAAACCAAAACAAAAGCAATCAAGTTCTGAAGGATTTAAAGCAAATATTGTATTTGATGGATTATCCTCCATTGGATTATTTTATTTTAAGGAACATTTGAGTCACATAGCCTGCATTTTATCAATCAGAGAGCCTCTGCAAGTCAATAAAAACAATGTTTGATGGTGACTCAGGCAATATAAGTAGTTTGTGGCCCATTGGCGTAGTTCATTGCCAGTGCATCACTCACTCCTAAGTGAATTCATAGAGAGCAGAAGCACGTGAACGCATAGAGAAGAGATATATGAAGAAGGGTGATTTAGAGTGCCTCTTCATTATGGGAAGTCACCTAGATTTATAAAGATATAAAGTATGGGGTTTTGCCTAAATTTCATGCCACAGACAATTCAATATAATGTCTTTCTAACCCTATATAGAAAAAAAAAAAAAAATATCTGGGAGTAAAATCTCAAGGAGGAGGAAATTAAATAGAATTTAACCTCACTTATAAGCTGTACACTATAAGCTATATACTCACAATGGTCATATGAAGATCTGAGGAGAAAAATATCAGCTTTAAAGCTTCATTCTGGGAAGTTGCAGTTTGGAGAAACCTACTTCTTTTTTGCCTTTTCAGGAAAGGAAAAATCAGGAAAGAAGGAGGTGATTTTTTTCATTATGTAGTCACAAGCATAACTGAAAATACAAGCATTTTAAATGTCATCATAACCAATGAGGATTCCTCATTTCCCCAGAAAATTTTAGAACACACATCACTGTTAACAAAAAATCATGAAATGGCAGCAAACATGCAATTCTGAGAATGCCATGGATGCTGTGAAACTAAAATATGCATGTACTGTTTTTTCTTCATTGCCATTGGCCAATCTTAAATAAAATCTTTTGCTTCACCTTTACTCCCTGCTGGCTAGAAAACAGTTTAAGGATGAGACTGCTTTACTCTTTTATTGGGATATATCCTAAAGCAAAATCTAGGTACTTCAAAGAAGGAAAGTGCTCTTAAATGTTTCACACAATGAACTACCTGAATAAAGAGGAAAATGAAGACAGAGCCAATAAATATTTTTTGTTGTGCTGGAAAGTAAAGCAGTTCAGACAATATCATAATGGCATTGTCTGAAATCAATATGCAGAAAAATATTTTTGACATCATGCAGTCACTTCAAGCCATGAAAACAAAAAATCTGGCATGCCATTTATAGATCCAGCTTGAATACATTCTAAAGATGGCTAGATTGATTTGACTTCTACACCGTTTTGCCGTTTGCTGATTGCAGTGAATGCTCAGTCTGTACCTTTCTCAAGTCTATGCTTCAGGGCACAGGAGCTCCCCAGGGACTGGTTGAGCAGTAAGAGGAAAATGTAGAATTCACACCTCAAACTTAGCAACTAAAGAGTTCCTTCGTAGCCTCCTTCAGATATACTAGAGGACATAAATAATTTCAGCACTATCTAAGCAATAAATTGATAAAAAGTTAGCCCCAGCAGGTTTTGATATTCAGGAGACAATTCAACTTTCAAACTAAGATGGATGGTGGGAAATTGTTTTCACAGTCTCTTTTTTGGCCAAGTATGAGACTGGTCATAAACTGTCACTTAAAAATATCTGAAGTTTGTTGCAAGTTTGGCATTTCTCTTTTTTCCCCAGTATTCTTGACTAATTTAGCGTTGCAGTAACAAACAGCAAAAGTTGAACTCCGTGTATAAAAACTTCATGAATAAATAACCTTAAGGCCTTTTGGCTATGATTGTGTAACAATAAGGATGAAGCAGAATTTAAAGGTTTCATGGGCAGCCATAGAATAAATATTTTATTCACAGGTGAGCTGTTAGACACTTCTATTAAATGTCTATGAACTTTGCACTAAAAAGTCTCGATCTGGCAGATTTATTCCAGCATTCTGCTCATTTTTTGAGGGAGTACAGCCCCCAGCTTCATGTCCCTTCACTGGACCTGTTTCAATAGGTCCATGACTTTCCTGCACTGACGACCCCAGATCTGGATGCAGCATTGCTGGTGGGGTATCACCAGAGTGGATTAGAGGAGTAGAATCCCCTTCCTGGCCCTGATGGTCATGCCCAGGTTATTGTTGGTTCTCTTGGGCTATGGGCATATCTTGCTATATCATGTTGAGCTTTTGTCAACAAATACCCTTAACTGTTTCTCCTCAGGTTTGCTCCCAGTATGTTTGCCTCTGTGAAGAAATAAGCTTAATAAAGGGAAAAGAACAATATTTTTCAACTTTAATTAAAATATTAATGGGCTTCTTTAAGTATTACAGTTGTTTAGAAATGCTTTAAATGTCTTCATAACGTATCTGTTTTTCACAAACCGTAAAAATTATGGCTGTTTATTAAAAACTGTAACACTTTTTAAATAGTGCTTATGTCTCTTTATTCAATTCTGGGAGAATTTAATTGATTCTTTGGCTTATTTTCTTATAGACTCTCTTCAAAGATCTGTATTTCTATTAAGGAGAGGAGTCTATCCATGGTAATTGAACTTGCTGCATACTAATCAGTTTTATCTCTGCCTTAATACAGTTTTTCCTTCCTAAAAGCTGTAAGAGATAAGCGCCCCTGAAGTTTATGTGTAGTTCAAATGAAAAATAAGGTAGATAAATGGAATGAGGTGAATAAATAGAAAGAAATCTACTATGAAATTAAGATATAAATTGTCACTATGGAAACAGCCTTTGTAATTAAGAATGATTTAGAAAGGCATGGAAGATGTTTAATCAGTATGTAAATTAACCGATGACTTTTTTTTAGAAAGGTAATAGAACTTAATGCAATAATATCCTCTAAAACTATCTTAGTGGCCTAAAATAAAAATAAACAAACAAACAAAAGACCCCCAGAACCTAACTTCAAGTTATTCGCATTTTTTCACAACTACAGGGTTTGAAGCCAGGCCTCACTTTACAACATCTTCATTATGTGTCTTGAACCAAAATTCTATTTTGATATTTGTAATCCAGCATTAATACATGGATCCTCACACACTTTTCAGTGATACTACTAAATTTCACTGAGGTGTGTTAAAACATTTTATAAAGGAAAATAATAATACAGGAAGGTAGTGTTACTTGCCAAAAGTGAGATGGGAGGGAAAACAAAAAAATGTTCCAGCTCAGCCAGCATGTGAGGGGTACAGCTGGGAAAGGTATTTTGTTTCTAGACTAGTCATGTGCTCTAGGTCATGAACTGGGACGCAAAATTATATGAAAGAACACTTAACTCAGAGTTTCTGTTTGAATTTATTCTGAAAGAAGCAGAAGAACCCCAAAGTGAAACACAGACATGAGCTGGAGCCAGAGCAGGCTTTACACAGTAACAGTAAAACAGTGATTTCTCAATAAATTTGTTTTAACTACTTGCTTTTAACTCACTTCCTTGTACTCAGTGTGTGTTATGCTTTTTTTTCAATAATACTCCAGCATAAGACACTCCAACCTACAACACATCCTTGTAACTTGAAGTAAGCTAGCTGAGGTGCCAGAGTCAATGTAGTCTTATAACTTTTAAGACCATACTACTAAATCTTTAGTACAAGAAATCCTCACTTCTTTTCACACATTTTATTATATACAGGCTTGTAAATTACAGACAAATTTTTTAGTTCATCCTTTAAGGCTTTACTTCAGATATATTGAAAAGACTTATCAGTAAGACAGCAAATTTCTGTGGGTCTAGAAAGTTGTGTGAGGAAAATTGAAATAGAAAACCTGTGTTTTGCTAATACATATTAATTGTCTGTTGTGTACAAAGCAATTGACTTACGCCTGATTTTCACAAATATCTCAGATATAGTCAAAGAAGTACAGAGCTTCTATGCACACCTGTTACCTCTCCATACTAGTATCTCATGCATCTATTAAAAATATCATTATCAGTAAAAGTGCAGCCAATCTAAAGAGTTTAAACACATACTATGTTGTTACAATGTTTCCAAAATGTCATGTTGACATGATCTGATATAAAATCACAGCTAAACCTTACAAATACATAGGGACAAGTTACCGCTAGAAAGGATATCTTAAAAAAATCAGAGTTTAAAATGAGAGAACAAGTACCTTGTAAACATGAAGTACTTGCTACCTATTTCTTCATCATATTATTTCATCTGTTACTTTAAAATGCCAACATTAACTGATCCTGTGGCAGTGAACAAAACTCACCTTTTTAGTTCAGCTTTTATTCTTTCTCTCAAGGCTGAACTTCAGCTGTCACTACCAGAAAAACATCTCTGAAGCAAACAGATAATGCTTAACTAGGTCTCAAAGATCTTTACTATGTTGTATTTTACTACTGCTGTATGTTAAATTGTATTTCGTTTCCTCTTCTATTGAACTTGAAAAAAACTTAGTAAAGTTCAAAGTTTGATTGAGATAACCAAAATTTAAGTTATTTTTAAAACTTCTGTGGGTTTTTTGTTATTTGTTTCTTGAAGATGGGTATCTCACAGAAACTACTTAATGAGTAATTATGTGACACAGGGTGACAAAAAACCTTTCCTGCGTATTCACAGGTCAGTTTTACCTATCATTTACCTGCTCCAATGGTAGAAAT
The DNA here is from genome assembly GCF_015227805.2 of Hirundo rustica. NCBI lineage: Eukaryota > Metazoa > Chordata > Aves > Passeriformes > Hirundinidae > Hirundo > Hirundo rustica. The sequence continues at coordinate 77,063,865 of NC_053450.1, read as the reverse complement.
TACAGAGGCACTAAAACATCTGAGGAATAAAAGTCTATGATTAAGCCTTAAAAATCCACAAGAAAGATGCTTAAATTTGGTAAATAGCAGCACCTTTGACTCAGTCATCCCTCAAGGGCAACAGTAGACTGCAATGACCACTGTCACAGTAAGAAGAAGGAAAGGCTGCCCAATAAAGGTCCTTAGCTCTTTATACAGAATGCCAGTACAGGGAAGATAAACATGTTAAAGTGCATATTGGTTTCCCTGAGGAAGAGGAAAACCCTAGAATAAGTCCCCTAAATAAAAGTCTTACACACATGTTCCCCAGTTCAAGCATGCAAATCGTTGCTAGAAAGTTCTTCATTCTTTGTGTTACCACAGGTTGATTTTTGGTACAGTAATTTTAATATTCCTAATCATTTCCCCCTATTGGATCCTTCCCTCAGACCCCACCTTAACACACCTCCCACACTAGGACGTATAAATACCCCTGTCTGACCCAGTCCTCATGCTTTCTGGCCCCTTGTTACTGCCTTGTTCCAGTTCCCTGTTATACAGTGTACACCTTATTGTTTGTTGGTTTTGAATTATTAAAATTCCTTTTCAGACAACTGGATCAAGGCTGCCTCTCTTGACCAAGTCGCCATCAGGGCAGAGTCCCAAGGAAAGTCAAAAGGGGTCTGATCATCTGGGCTCGGACCTCCAGGAATTTGAAATCACCTTGAAATTTTTAGAAGAGTCAAGGGAAATATGATGTCAGAAAAATTGCTGCTATTCTAGATGGTAAGATGTTGAGGGTTAAGTTTCCTGTAGAATTTTTTCCCCCCCATAAGTTGCTAGGAGACTAAATACTGGTAGTTAAAGGGTGCTTGACCCGGACAAAAGGGAGTTGATCACTTAGTTTTGGGGAGGGAAAAAAAGCTCCCGGAGAGCTGAGGGTGGGGGGGCTCGCTACTCTCGGCTTCCGGGGAGCACGGTCGGGTGACTGGTAGCTGCCTGGAGTCCACGGTTAACGGAGGAGTCTGATCCTGGGAATTCTATCATCTGTTGGAGTGCCCAGGAATTTGGAGTTTCTTCGCTGCCCTGCTGGATTTTGGGTCACCCTGGGTCCAGCCGCTGTGGGTCCTCCAGCACTGCCCACTTTGCCTGCCAGGACACCCCCCTGCCTGCCGAGGACCATCCACCCCTTACAGCCATCAGCGCCGGAGCTTCCATCGTTTGCCCTCGGGGTTCTTGGTTCTGTTTTACTATTATTGTAGTTGCTGTTGTTGTTTGTCTGTCCTGTTATAGTTACTAGTAAAGGACTGTTACTCCTTTCCCCATAGCTCTGACTGAAAAGGGGTTTTTTTTAATCTTCCAAATTAAAATAACACGGAGGGAAGGATTTAAATTCATCATTTCTAGAGAGGCCTGCCTCTCCTTAGCAGACACCTGTCTTTTCAAACCAAGACATAAGATATAGGTACTCTGACTTCTGAAAATTAGGGTTAGTCCTAGTGAATGAAAAGTATGTGAGGGATACTGCTGATGTTTTCTCCCAAATCTGGCTTGGGGAAGTGGAAATGTAGTTTTATCAAATCTAATTTACCATCAACCAAGATGGTAAAAACATCTACACTGGTTTTAAAGTAAACGCTGTGGGGTTCAATATCTTATTATTTGCTACCTACTTCTTCATTGTTTTCAACAACTGGACAGATACTGTAACAGCTTTCTAAACTAAGTAGTGGCAGAAAATATTTTTCAACATTATTAAAGACAGTCTAGCTATGATGGTCTAACTTCTTGTAAATTTAAGAGCTAGCCAGGAAGAGTTGCAAGGCCCAGAACTCCACAACATGAAAACAGAAATAAGACTAATTATGATTAAAAGATTTTATCAGAAGTCTCATGAAACAGTAAGTCAGTTAACAAAAAAAACACAAACACATTAGTGTTTTTGGAAACACTGATTAGACAAGAAAAAGTAGGTTTGTGAAATTGTTTCTTTTACAACAAATCAAAGAAGAGGGATATTCTCCACTTCTCCCTGGAGATTTTCCCCAAGCTGAAGATGATGCTCCCCTTTCTTCTACTCTTCTAAAGTGCTTACTATTGTCTGTGATAAACACTGAACAATTCTTTAATATGTTTGCAAATAGCAACATAAATAAAAATATTCCTCTGTTCATTTTTAGATTTTTATTAACTCACTCCATGCCATTCTGGATGATTTGACTAACAAACCTAGCAATACAGACTCACAGCTTCAGGGCCTGAGGAGCAATTGTCTGAGCCTTTCTTTTAAAAGCTTACACGTCACTCCACAAGAAGTGGGGCTTAGAGGGTGAGGTAATTTTCAAAGATAATGGATTTCCAGAACAAATAATTAAACAGCTAAGAGTGAGACTATAAAAACCTAATGAGAGTGAAAAAGATTGAATAGAAAACCTGAAAATCAAGTCTAGCCTTCAATGACTGCGTCGAACACTATGTATTTTAGCCAGCTCCCTCTGCCTGCAGCACATTACCACTGGTTACCACAGATAGTGTGTTGCTTGCTACAAAACCATTTCCTTAACTCCTTCTTCCAGCTGCAAATTAGTCTGTTTGTCCATCTGAGATGAGCCTGTTCAGTTACTGTCAGGGAGAGGCACAAACACCTTTTCTGTGAGTTTTTGCTATGCTGAAACATGTCTGACATTGACTTTTTTTTTTCTTTTTTTCTGTCTTTTCCACCGCTTTGCATCATTTAAGAGGGATAACACTTTGAACAGTGAACCAGAGTTAAATATTGTTTCTCATACTCTCCCTCATTTCTTTTTAGCATGAATAGTTCTAGACATCAATAAGATTTTTGTAGTCTTCAAGGAAATGCTTGTGTTCAGTCCTAGATTTAAAATCTGTTACTCAGAGCTTCAGAAATGGATGCTTTACTGCATAAAAATTTTGATATAGTAATATATTTAAGGAAGAGCAAGACTGTCAATTTAGGTTGTACTTTGCCAGATACCATTAGTTTTGTGATATTTCTTATGCCATTCTGCAACTGAAAGGTTTGTTAGTCTAAAACTTCCACATAAACCCATGAATGTTCATAAAGATTTCCTCAAGAGATGTTACTCCTACTCACTCTAATTGTCTATTCTATAGGCTTGCAAGAATAGGATGTAATTCACACAGACACTTTGAATGTCCACATTGAAAGCTGAAACCCACCTAGACTGTATTTTTGCACTATTTGTTATTTTCTAAGCATTTCCTTCAGCCATTTAGTTAAGAAATAAAAATGCTAGCTCAAAATAAATTATTTTATAGTGCTGGTTCGCAATTTGACAGCAACCCACACATCAAAAAGTTATTTTTCTGCGTTATCCATAAAACCTTTTGCACTGGTAATATATTCATAACAGATGTAAAAGGATGTTTTTTCTCTTATATCCACCCAACTTAATTTTTCTCTCTATTCATTACATAGGGGTTTTTTTCCAACTTAAAACCTAAAAAACCAATATCTTCCACAAATACTCACTTTCTGTACAAACAACTACATTATTTCATGATCAATTTTTTCTCTATTAAATAAAATAACACCACTGGAAGTGCTTTTGTTGAGTTTCTCTTGTCAATGATAACAAGCAGGAGGAAAAGCTAGCCAGCATCTACCTCTCTCTTTACACAGCTTTCATGAAAACTGGGAAATAAAATAGCACAAAAATGGTAGCACAATTATGAAACATCTGTCTGGAGACCATGCCCTGGACTTCAGACTAAATATAGAGACATGTGCTTTATTCCCATTTTATCTCTTTTAAGAATAACATGCAAGATACTTTGACACCTGCTATGTCTTCTGAGAGCATGTGAGATCTTAGATGTTTCCTTTTCCAGAAGGACCATGTCAGGCTTGAGAGGCAGACCGATATGAACCTCATGAAGTTCAGCAAGAATGAATGTGAGATGCTGCACCTGGATCGGGGAGATCCCATGAAAAAATACGTGCCAGCAAGGGGCCTGCAGGAAGGCTGGAAATAGATTTTTCACAAGGATACATAGAAATAGGACAAGAGTAATGGCTTAAAATTGAAAGAGGGCAGGTTTAAATTGAGTAATAGAAAGAAATTCTTCACTGTAAGGATGGTCAGGCACTGTAACAGGTTGCTTAGAGAGGCTGCAAGTGCCCCATCCCGATAAATGTTCTAGCTTAAAAGTTTTGAGTGACCTGGTCTACTGAAAGATGTTCCAGTCCAAGGTAGTGGATTGGATCTAGATGAGCTTTAAAGTCCCTTTCAACCCATGTAATTTTATAATTCTATTATCAATTTGGCTTAATTTTCTTGAAAACTTCATTGCAAGCATGCATATAAATCAGTGAAAATCTCAATAGCTCTTCATACTTTCTTCCAAGAGAATGCATACTTTCTGATAATTAAATTTACTAGTTTTGTAAATTCAATTTTAACTGCCCAATGATTTTTTTTCTGAATTTTTAATCTCTGAAAGCAGTGTAAAGAAGTTCTTTGAGAGTAAAAATAAATTCATATCTTTTAGAATAAAACATTGTCTTTAGCAAAGAAAAAATCAGACATCTAAGCATTATGTTCTGTTGTTTGTCTCTTTTGGAGCTGCTGGCTCCATTTTGCCCAAGCTAGCTCGAGACTGCAACCAGACAGGAAAACTCCTCCAGGTCCTAGAAACCAGGGGAGCGGCAAAGGGGCTTTTCCCCTTATCACAAGAGAGGCCACGTTGATGGCAGAGGGAAGGGGTCAGACATGGTCAGAGGGCAAAGTCCAAGGTCTTTATTCTGTCCTGGTCGAGTGCCTGCCTCAGTTGCGCTGCTCTTGCCAAGTCCCTCTCGGGCCTTGTTGCAAGCTTATATGCAGGGGAGGGGCTAAACGAGGAGACAAACCAACACCCACTGAGGGATAAGATGGGAGGGGAACAGGGTTGGAGGGACATTTAAAGAAACCAATGGGAACATAAAGGGAGGAACCTCCCTGGCTCTTGCCCTATCATTACCCAAACTCTCCAGAAGCTGGGAGGAACAGCTGAATGACAGACAGACAGGGCCCATAGGAGGGGACTGGGAGGAGTGACAGGGAAGAGGGGCAGGGACAAACCTTGAAATAAAACACTTTCCAGGAGAACAAGGGAGTACAGAACAAACCATTATAACACAAAACCCAATATAAAAATAAGTAATATAAAATACAATATGAAAACGAATAACACAATGCAACAATGATCCACACATGTTAATATTGTGATGAGGAGGAATGCCTCAGCCTCTGCATTCTTTATCACGATAACTCTAGGGTCTATGGCAATATCTGAAAATTCTAGAAGCACACTTTTTTTGCTTGAATGCATGTAAGGAAAATATTGCCACAGAAGAATTTTCATCACTATTTTTAGTTATATCCCTAAACAGGAATTCATTCATGTGTAGCACTCTCAGAAGGATAGTGGGATTTTTTATTTTTTTTTTTCATCAGAACCAGGGAAATGGAGAGGTAGGGTACTAGCCATCACTTATAATCAATGGGGTATCAACCTTACTGTTCATAAACACTGCATACTAACGCTAAACCAACCCCCCCCCCCCCAAAAAAAAAAAAAAAAAACACAAACAAAAAACACACACAAAAAAAAAACAAACAAACAAAAAAACCCCACCACAGAACAAAAAAAAATATCCTTTTTCTCTAATATGTAAACAGCTTTGTTCTTGAGTAGTGCTTGTTAAAAATCATTAAAAGTCATTCCTGAGCCTCTAATCAATGAACTTTCAGTCATCTCAGCTAAATTCATATTTCATAGAGTTCCTACAGTGAAGTCCATTGACTTGGGAGACAGAGTTTATCTAAGCATCAAATATGTGTGTAAATCACTCTTTTACCACTTCTGGAGGTGTTCACAAAGGATTATGTTCTGAAGAGCACAATAAGAAAGTCAAACTGAACAATTTCATGTGCTATTCTAAAGTGAAAGATGGAATGTCCATTTTAATCTACTACCTCTCTCACTCTAAAACTTAAATATAAAAATGAGATTAGATTAGCATAGTCAGTATTTTGTCAATCACAAAATTGGAAAATATTTCAAAGATAGCAGTCTTTCAATGTGCTAATCAAAGAGGATAGGAGTAGAATAATATTCAAAAATATTTCTAAGCGTATTTAGTATAGTCTTTTTATCTATGGGAGGGAACTTCTGGCTGCTTCTATAGAAGGATTACATGTTCTAAAAAAGAAAACTTACAAATGTTTACTGTGTTCCTTGACATTTTAAAACAAATGTGCAGCAACTGAATGCTTATGAGATGCAATTAATCAACAGTGAATGTTCTCACATTTATGGATGGATTAAGCACAGTAAGCTCTAACTGGCTTATGCTTAAACAACATGAAATTATAAATAGCAGTCGCGTTTCTTAATTTACCTCTCCTATAATTTTCATTCTACTTTCAGAAAAGAATTTGAACATTATTACATGTTAGTTGAAAACAGGATAAACACAACAGAACGTTACATAGGGAATGAAAAATTTGAATACATTTGCCAAATGTACCATGCAAACTTATTTTAGCAAAAACATTGGTACGTCTCCAGCTTTTTAATAGCTTTTCCTCTGTGTAGAAAACAAATAAGATGGGGCAGAAAAAGAATGTAGCCCTTAATGTTGAAGGCAACAGAAACACAAAGTAGCTTTCAAATTTTTTCTCCCTCTGTTTTTTTGTATTTAAAGAAAAGCTTAGAAACAATTATCTTTAAGCACTCCATCTCTCCAGACATATCATTTCATTACCAGCTAAAGAAGCTGAAAGGACAAGAATGTGAGACATATCCTAAATCCATGAGAAAGTATTTGATGAAGTGCAATTACTTCCCCTGACAGAGATAACTATACTGTAGTCACTGAGAAATTTTCTCTTGTTTAAAGTTCTTTAACAGTATATGATTTTAAAAAGAACCAATACAATATATTATAACAATAGGATCTAAAGAGAAAACACCATTTGCTTCCTGTGCTTTGCTTTCTCACTTTTAATAACACCAAGACTCACAAGACAAGGGAAAATATTCTGCTTGTCAAATAACTGTGAAAGATAAGAAAAGTATTTGTTCAGTGCCTTAATCTTAAATGGAAAAGGTCAAGGGATTTTGACTAGTTTGTCCAGTCACCATTTACTTCAATTTTCAGTTTCCTTTAAAGAAAAATTCTATCGACACCTTTTCTGCCTCATCTGACATTTCTGTTGTTGTGGAGGCAATTACCAATTGTAAAGCAGCCATCTAATGAGATAATATTCACTGATATAAGCTTCAGAAACCTTCAGATTGGAAGTGATGTTTGGTTTCACAAATATACAGCTGGTCTCTGAGATTCTTTTGGTAGATACTATGCTCCTCTGAAAGATGGGTATACCTCTCAGAGTTGATTTTCAAAAGTTCTGGCACATGCACTTCTCAGGGACTTAAAACCAGGAACAGCAGTTGAACAAAACACAGCAGAGGAGGCAGGGGAAATAGCCTTGTGAATGAAATAGTAAATGAGCCGGAGATGTAATAGAAGAAGGATTTATGTCCTTATTTTCTCACTGGTATAGCCAGTTTCCACAGTTAAATTAGCATGAAGAAAATGGAAGACACAGCTAAAATTTGGAAAGCTCCGTTGGAAACTGATTAGATCTCAGGAAGCAGTTTGCTTAAACTGTTTTACTCCTTAAAGTTCGCAGATAAGACAGCCAGCTTCTACAGACAGCAAATGCTGAATCCAGAGATGGATGATTCCAGTGTACATTTGGATAATACTCAACCCCCTGCTATGAAATATTTACAAAAAACACTGATTTTCTAAGCTAAAGACAAAATAAATTAGTATAGCTACAGATAGTAGAGAGAATACATATAGAATTAGAGGAATATTTTCATATTCTAATGTTAAAAAGCATTACACTGTATGGAAAGAGTGATAAGAAAACTCACAGTTGAGGCAACTACAGCAACATTATTTTTTTCATTAACCCATGGAAGCAAAGCACATGTGAGACGTTAGAGGCAAAGTAAGACTTCTAACATATCAGAGATTGTCTTGATAATGTATTAATTAGCAGTGACTCTCCTATAGCTTTTTTTTTTTTTTTTTCCCCTGACTTCACTTTGCATCTTCCAGAAAGTCAAGTCTGAAAATACAGAATGTATAACATGACAATATGGCAAAATCAGTCAGTATATAGGCTGTCAAAGAAAATAGATTCTCAGGGCATTTAACACAGGGTGCAAAGCCAGCAGAAGCAGAATCAACATTCCTACACACTGAAAAGCAATTATGTTCATACACAGAACAAGATGAGTAACTAAATAAGCAGTGACCACCCACTGTCACTACCTAGGTAAAGGGAAAAAGTGTAGTAATATAATTACTCCCTGTCATCTGTCAAAAAATTGATCTGCTACTTATTATGCAGTTTTATATCTATTTGATCCTGCTTAAAATCACTAAATAATCTAAAATTAAAATATTACATTATTAGCTGTCTGATAGTTCCCTCTATGTTTTTCTTATTCCTTTAATGATGTTTAGTGAGCTTAAATCCCTCTGATTTTTCCCTTCCCAATTGAAAGATTAAACTTGCCTAATCTAGAGGAAAACTGCAAATCCCCAGTCCACCATAGCCATTTGCTTTCTTGCAGAGTATTTAATTGGATGATGGAAACGGAAAATGAAATTCAGAAACTCAGAGCTAACTCAGAAAATTCAACCTCTCAGTATTAGAATGAAAGCACATAGGTATCATCAATGGAAGTATATTTGTATTCCAGTCTAACAGTTAGCACATGGTCCATGGCTGGCAGTCCTACTGTTCCCTGAGAACCATTCTTCCACTCTCCACTCCTGAAAAATTTTGAAAACAAGAATAAAACAAGACTGTCACTGCTAATGATGACCTTCTGACACCACAGTTTAGTTTTGACTAAATACCTCATTCCTACACACACTTTCACATCCTATTTGGCAGTGGAAAACAGCATATAAAAATTGGGAACTTCTATTACACACTGATTGCTACGCCTCCATGTTATGAAAGCAATTTAAAATTGCCTCATTTATTACCTTTGGCCATACCAAGGCAAAACATAGTGGCCTGTGCATAAACAGAATTCTTGACATTCAATTCCATGAATACTCTCCTAAACATCAAGTTGACTTTTTTGGATCATCTGTGGCAATTTTAAGGAGCCACATAAATACAAAAGTAATACTAAATACTTATGGATATCCTGGTTGTAGTGGAGGAAAGAGTTAGGGGTCTGTCTACTCTGCCTACATACCCTCTGGGTACAAGGAAAGCAGGTGGCATTATCCTGGCAAATATGCATAAATCATCAGGAAATACCTTGGAGGGAAAAGTGCTGTCCATGGATGAATAACCTAGCATCTGTTCAGAAAGGATTCACCATGGAGTAGGGCAACTTGCACAAAATATTTTCACATAGGCTATTCTCAGTGAAGGATTTAGTTATGTCGGTCCAGAAAGGCAGAAGTGTACTCAGAACAAACTGGTAGATGTTCAAGAGTGTTTTGCCATGAAAGAAATATTCTTTCTTGCTCCAAGAGTTGCCTGTGGAAGACATTACGGCTAAACCCAGTGCAATTCCTTTACAGTAGCTAAATGCACTCCTATGATAGGCAAGCATTGAGCTGAACCACTAGGTAGGTGTGTACTGTAGCAGAATGGGGCGCTGAGCTCTTTTAGAAAAATGCAGAAAATAAAGGCCAATATACCTAAAAAATTACTGCAGCATGCCATCCTATATTGCTAGGGACTCTTTCATGGTTCAAAGATTTGTTCTTTTTCTCTGTTGAGTACTGATATTCTTAGCTGGCTGTTCATCGGTGGCCTATTAATATAAAATGCGGTATGTCTCTTTACTTTTCTGTCAGTCAGAACCTCCCTTGTAAAATGAGAATAGTTTTGATTTATTTCCAGAGTTTTAAAGGAGAGATTTTTATGAGGAGTTCTGAGATGTTTTGGTACCATTAGAGAACCTATATCGGCTTGGTATTTCATGTGAATTTATAATAAATTCTGCAATTAAATAGCAAAAGTTGCCTAGAGTACTTTTTTGTAGGAAATTAATGATATAGAAATTCTTCAACTCACAACAGTAATCTTCAAATATAAGAGAGAATCTGTTATAGCTCAGTATAAGTTAACACTGCAGAAAGAAACTTAACTTTGCCTTTGATTTGTCTACATTGCTGGGAAGTGTTGAACTGGTTCAAGTGACCATGAAGCTGGTTTAGTTATGTAATATTCTCTAACCCCATTATAATGAATGATTTCCCAAACCTTTCTATTTTGATAATTTTATGGTTTTCATTTCATAATGAGCATCTCAGCTATTGCAGGGAGGATATTCCAGCCTCGAAGCATTCTATGATCTGTGACTCACTGCTTTATGTAGGAGATTGTTTCCTGTTTTGACACATTAATAAAATTAGAGTGAGGGATGAACCAGACCCATTTATGAGTCTATTTAACAGTTAATGCTTATGTCTTTTAATGGCCTTCCCATGTATCATTAACAATGTCAAGCATGCTTTACATGCCACAAAAACCAATTTATTTGAGAGCCAGGTCACACAATCTCAAGAAGATGAGATTTAAGGATGATACAGGACTATAGAAGCCAGAGACCCTCTGCATTGAAACAGCACATGCATACACTTCAGAGTCTTACTACCTCATTGATTTAAAAGCTAGAGAAATATGGATAAACTTACATCAGCTACAAGAAATATTCATCCAGTATCTTCCACTAATTAAAAAAAAAAAAAAAACCAAAACAAAACAAAAAAACAAACTACCATAAAACAATAAAAAATCACCACAAACCAAATAAAAATAATAAACCCACAAGTGTACATCGAGATTCCAGTCACTTTTTCACTTTTTTCTTTTCTATGAATGAATAAACATTCCCCCCCCAAAATATTAAGTTATGCAGAAGATACTCTTCAGATTATTCCTTCTGTTATGAGTACAAATTCTAAAAGCATAAAGGTCATCAGCAATGATGAGCTCCACTTTAAAGCTGAATAATGATACCTTGAGGATGCAACAATCTGAAGCAGCCTTGGCTGTAGTGAGCATGAAGAATTGATATGAAGATCCCAAGGGCAAAGAAGAAATAAAACAGCAGATCCCAGACCTTAGGCATCGAGGAAAGAGCCTGAGGCTTGTTCAGGGAGCAGGCAGGTGGAATCAAGCAGGAACAGCTCTGAAGAGCAAAGAAGACAATGGAACCTGGAAGATCTTAATGACAGCATTCTCCAAAAGTTCCAAAACAGCCAGTCCAGCCTCATGAAAATATATCCAATCTGTTTTTATGCCCAGTCTGAACCTACTGCTTTAAATTTATTAATGTTGTGTTAACATTTTTTTTGCTGAAAATGCACCACAGTAGAGAGCTTAGATTGTTTCTTTCAATATGTTCCTCTGCAGCCATCTCTGCTGCAAGCTGAACAGTGCTTTGGCCCCCCAACTAAACTGCCGTTTACTCCAATTTATTAACATTTTTTTCTTCTTTTGGGGTGTCTGAAACCAGATACAATATTCCAGAAACACTCTAAAAAGTGCTAAGAACTTGCATTAAAACTTCCTCCAACATGCTGTGTTACTGTCAATACAGCTCAGATGTTAAAGTATTGTATTCTGGGGGGTTGGTTTATGTTTCAAGTGAATTATTAGCTATCAGAATATCACTGAAATAATGTATTCCATCTCTCAGGGAATGTTTATCATGATTGCTAGAAATAGCAGCCCTAGAGGACTGTAATCCTATCAAAGGACTATTAGAATTCAAAATTATCTGAAGCTTGGAACAGAGTATGCAAAATTAAATGGAATTGATTTTTTCTTTAGGATGAAAATGAGATTTCTGTCACATGCTAGAAGTAGTATCAATCACAGAAACAAAAAATATAGATCTTTCAGGGATGCTGAAACCTATGAAACAGCAGGGGGTAGTGCTTCCTAATTAAAATTAGCTCATATATTAAGTCATAAACAGGGGGCACCTACATCCTCCTGAGTTAAATAAAAAAAGCCACTTTCAGCGCTGAACTAACAACATTAGGATAACAAGGTGGGAGTATTGCAAATGAGACTAAGGGAGAAGTTAATACACTTAAGCAGAACAGTCAAGTTTGCTGATATAGAGCAGGGAAAAGAAAAAGAATGCAAGTGTTCCTGTGGGTCACCAACTTCACCCAACACTAAAAAAGAAGAAGTAAATATCATATGGAACTTATATCTGGAATATGGATACCAGACGTTGTAAATTCCAGTGTTCTCACTGAAACTAGAACTTGCAGAATAATTAGCTGCAAATATTCTGTAAATTCTGCAGTTGGTGAGAAGGCCCAACAACCATCTGTTAGAAACAAGGACTAATGAAGTGAAAAGAAAAAAAAAACAAAAAAACCCCAAAAAACTGAAACATGAAAAATGAAAACGAAAAACCAAAACAACCAGATGAGCTTTTGAACCCCAAACCTCCTTTAATTTCTTCCTTTTTTATGAAAGGAATACAAGATATATTAGTTAATTTCTTGAACAAGAAGAGGCTGCATTTTCACTGTATCTACATCCCATCTAATGACTTCTTGATATAGGCTTGATTTTCTGATTTGACCTTTAGCCTAACTCATCATTATGGACTTGTTGGCTGCTTGCTTGTATCAGATTTGTTATGCTTTAGGCTATTCTCCATAAAAATTTCTTCCATATCTTTCTTCCACATGGGAAATCGTCTTCCTCGTTAAGTCGCTAAAGAATTTCAATCACCACATTTCTCACAAAATAACTATGGAAAAGCAAAGGCAGTTTCTAGATCAATTTCTATTTTTTTTCTCCTGAGAATTTAGCAGATGTTAAGAACCTTGGACTTTCCACTTTTAACAGCAGACCTGTACCTACCCAGGAATTTCAGGATTTACCCACACAGGAATTTAGGAACAGGAAAATAGAGTGTAAATTAGTTCATTCTTGCTCCTAAGTACCCAGTGCACTCATTTGTGAGTATGGCTGCCTCATGCCTATAAAAATACACCTCCCAGCATGGTGTTCACAGATTACTGTTTTCCCCTGTCCATGAAACAGTACAATCTGCTCTTGTTATTCAGGCTCCAATGTTTCCTGTAATTAAGCCAGCTCATTCCAAGCTAGATTGAGTATCCCTGCATTACATTGCAGTCGTAAATACGGTCCTAGTGAGTTTAGTTATCTATGAAAAGCTTGTGCACATGTTTTTGTCAGTAAGAAATAGTTAAGAAAACACAGGAAACTGGTGCATGGTAGCCATAACAGAGTACATTTGCACTGTCCATGTAGGGTCTGAAGTCTACCCTGACTTCTCGCTATGGATGAGTCCTTTATAAGGATAATAGCATTGACCTTGGTGTTTCTGCTGGTCATTGTGCGTATTTACATCCTCCCTGCTGTTTTATTGCCTCAAGCAGTTTCATTAGCCTCAGACTAAAACTAAATTTACTGCATTTTACCCCATCCATTCAAAGGATTTTTTTTCTCCTGATATGACCTATAATATTGGACCTATCCTTTGAATTTTCTTTATAAGTCTAACTGTAAAAGGGGACAATAGTACCCTTCAGCCCATTACACAATTATACTTCAGGACCCAAGTTAACTCTTCTAGTGCCATATTTAACAGAAATAGACTTAAAATTAGTAAAAGACTGAACTTTTAATAAGTCATCATGCATTTTCTTTGTCTTATTTTAATGTGATTGTGTTTGTGCCACTCATATAGTTCTGAAGATTATTTATTTGGGCTTATCACCAGAGATCAAACAAAACAACTATATCAGACTTAAATTTATTTAAAAAGCTCTACAGAATTTGGAAAAGAATAATTTCTTGGTGAAACAGAATATTAATCTATCTTCTAGGGAATCACCTCATAATAGCTTATATTACGTTGATAGATGAATGAATCCTCATCATACTTTTTTTTTTTTTTTTAATAGAAAAGACATCCAGTTAATTTCTGGTGAAAACATCAATTAACACAGTTTGTGCAATAGAACACATCTTAGTTCTCTGATGTTAACATTAAATGGAAAATTGTCTTGCATATGCAAACTCAGTCTTTCATTACTCCCCCCAAAAAAACAGAACAGTTTGACTTACAAATGTGTTAACTAAATTAATTAATATATTATGACAAAGCAAATACATTTTTGCACTTGTAAGTGCTAAAATCATAAGACACAAAAAGATATCTGCCCTTGTCAAACATTATGCATTAAACAAATTATATTAAATGTTTCCAGAATCAAAATTATTTCTATTGCATTAAGACACATAGTTCCATAACCATGAGTTACTGAATTCAATATTGTCCTCCAATTGATATAATAAATAATTATCCTCCTTGTACAAGTCAGGAATTATCATTCTGTATCTATATATGATCAGACTCAATGAAAATAACTTTATCATTTTGGTATCTACTTCTATAAACCTATAAATAAATTTTCAACCTGATCTAAGTGCCTTGCTCTTAAATGTTGCTTTCAGTATAGCCACAGTGCACATTATTTTAGAAATTCTTCATCTGCTATTGGAGTTCAGATCAGATCACAGAATATTCTGAGTTGAAAGGGACCAACAAGGATCATCAAGTCCAGCTCTTCAGTGATGCCCATGCAGCATTGAACCCACAACCTTGGTGTCATTAGCACCATGTTCTGATCAACTGGGCTAATTTCTGGGTCAAATGCTAGGTTGCAGACCTTCATACTCTGCTCTGAATTTAAGTTTGGGGTTCTTTTTTGCTTTTGGGGGTTTGGGAGGGCGGTTCTGGTTATTATTGGGATTTTCTTTTTTTGTTAAGGTTTTTTTAAGAGTTCTAAATAAAACTTTATGACAATAGTGTTTCATATTTTATCACTAAATCTCAAGATGGAGCCAGAAATTTAAGCACCGTCTTCAAACATGCAAAGTACATTTTCACAGTGTTTTCTAAGTATTAACCTATATACCTTGTATAATTTGCTGAGCTGTTGTATATGAGTTGACCTTGGCTGGATGCCAGGTCTCCACCAATCCCCTCTACCACTGCCCTTCTCAGGGAGACAGGAGACAGAAACAAAGAAGAAAAATGTTGATTGTTTAGACTCAAGAAGTGAAGCAAATAAAGGTAAGAAAAAGGTCTAAGGAAATTTACTTAAGAGACAAACAAAACAGACTAGACTGAAGAACTGTGGATTCTTTGTCTTTATCAGCTACGTTTTCTCACAGCTGCAGTATAATACTGTAGTACCTCTGAAGTGTGGAAGATTATTATTTTACTACAGGTTTTCAGTAATCTGTACCATTATACAGTGGTTGTGGAGCCTGACACTACTTGTTCTCTCTAACAACTCCTTCTTTAATTTTAATGAGGTAACAAGTGTAGTACTAAGGACAAACCTAAGCTAAGTTGAGGAAAATGAAACTTCACAGTTGTCATTGGCTCAAATTCCATACTGAAGGCTGTAATAGGATACCCTGGGTTTATTCAGATATTGTGAAATATTGTTCTCTTTTTCTCCAAAAAAAAGATCTTGGCTGGATATTTAATATAATAATAATTCTGACTTAATATGTCACTCCATTTTGGTTAATCCCTAGAATAGCATGATAAAATGAAAAAATATGGCTTAATTGATAGTTCTCTAATTTGTGGCCAAGTGGGGTTTTTTACCATCTTGGGTGAGAAATACAACTTCTCTGTGAGGGTTGTCTCTGTCCTTTACCTTAGGGGTGAAGGGGTCTCAGGCAAGAGATATTCTGGGTAGGAAGACTAAACTTGCATGAGGAATAGCTCATTTGGTTTCCAGAGTAGAACGGTTGATAGAAATTTAACAGTAATTAACATAATGACATCCCAGCCTGAATATCTTTAGTATTCATTAACAGAGCATGAACATTTGAAAGCAGTGTACGTTACACTATTGTAGTTACAATATGTCATCCTGTATCTGCGTGAAAGTAAGATTTATTAACTTCTGCTAAGTAAGAATATTTCGAAAATCTATACCTTACTTCCATAAGTTTAAAATTTAAAAAAGCTTAAAATTTTCTGTTCTTATAATCTTTTAGTTATTAAAAATATATATATAATCAAGGTATCAGATGCCCCTCTTTTCTGTACATGAATATCTTAATCATGAGGGGTTTCTCTTTTCACTCAGTTAACTTTGGATTACTCTCTGCAGAATTTGGTTAAGAATTTGTGCTTGTACATTTTTGTTTTAGAACGAGGTATCTACTCTGCTTAATTAAAAGACAGGCATGTGTTTTCATCTGCCTTAGATTATGATGGAGCTCTGAAATCACTGGTGTAAAGTTTTGCTGTATTATGATACAGGAGATATAGAGGTTTAAGAGCAGCTCATTTTCATTCTTGCTGCTTCCATGGTTTACAAATGGAAAGAAGAGGCTGTCTTTAGAAGATAGAGATGATGTCTAGTTCTAGGAGGAAGCAATGAGGCAGAGACCTACAACAGTGAATGAACATTTTTTTCTGTCCTCAAGGCTGGATGCTCCTCTGTTCAGCATTTCTATTTTTAATGCATGAGTTTCCTTTGATACTTGACACTTTTGCCTTATTGACGAAGATCTTCATGGAAAACTCTTGGCTGCAAGGTTGTTTTGGAGCAAGGGACAGTAAAGTTCAGTGTCATAAGCATCAACTCTATTTTAGCATGTCCATATTAAACACTGCCAGGATCAACACTTTTTTGTTTGTTTGTTTTGTTTTGTTACTTTGAACATGCGTTTGTATGTTCAAAGCATTTCAAAAGTTCCTGTTGTGATTTCATCCTAAACAAGCTAGCACTCTCTCAAACTATTTCTGGTTGTGCCTCAAGAGCTGCCATAGACAAGGACCATTCCAACGGAGAGCTTGGCAGCATGGTTGACAGCCATTCCGTGCCAAATGACAGCAGCACTGGATAACAATCCTGAGAACGGTCAGTTTAGCATTATAGACAGAGAGACAGTGATTTGATCCCTGGCCATTTAAACGGTTTAATGCAAATGGGGAAAGAAGGAGAGCAATGTTATGGGAATGGCTAAAATCAAAGTACTGCAGCTGGTGTGGATGAAACTGACTAGAGGTGCTTTAGCCTTGTGTGAAAGGAATCAAGAGTTTTGCCATACCACAACTCTTTTTTATCTCAAAAAGAAATAGATAGCTTTCTTCTGATGTTTTCCAACTTAATGAATCAGTCTGTTAATACAAATGACCACTGTTGAAACAAGCCTTGTTCAACATTAAAATGGGTAAACCAGCCACTAATGCAGATAGAATAAAACACTGACAGTCACCTGAACTTTCTGGGGAAGGTATATGAAAACAATATGTATATATTCACACAATATGTATATTGAATATATATATATATATTCAATGAATAATAGGGTGATCAATTTCACCCATACGCTGGGAAATTTAAATAATTTTTGGATGTTTTCTGTATTTACTCTCTCAAAAAGTAAAAGGAATAAATAATAATAAAAAAAAAAGTATTTTTTTAATGGGCACCTTAAAATGTGAAATACCAGGGTAGTTTAAGGCTCTTTATTATATCACATTTTCATCAACTCTAACAGTATTCTGATTGCTATAGGAAAACAATGTAATGAAAATGGGAACTGCTTAACTCACCTCCTATGAATTTTAATGATAATGGAGGTAGTCATCTCTGTAAGTTTACATTCACAGCTGTTGGTGTCATAACTGGAATCAATCCTCCTTCAAATTAAATTAGTAATATGCAGTTTGTGATGAACGTAACATTTAGCAGGTACACTTGAGTTCTAAAGAATATTGTAAGTCAGATCTCAGTAGTGTCTGTGATGATAAGGTTGTAGTATGGGTGAATTTCAACTTTTATTATAATCAAATTCTTTCAGCTTACTGCTTCATTATCATGCAAAACCTTTTCAGCCGATATGTCCCAGATCTGATCACATTCCAAAAACATTTAAAAGGGCAATCAAAATCAGTGCAAATGTTGCTGAGAGTTTTGAGTGCACGGAAGAAATGGATGGCATTTTTCAACAGATATTTTTTGACAAATACTACCAAATTGTTACCCCTTCTCATAAGCTTCCTGAAGAACAGTAAGATATATGGATATGGTTTTAACCCCACACATTCCCAAGGAAACGCACTGTTGTAACCTGAAATGGAGTTATAATTTTAACTGTGTTTTAATTTTATACAATGTTATAGGCTAATGGCTTTTCAGAAAGTAGCTAAAATCCCTAAGATAAATGCTCCCCCCTTTGTAATAAAAACTACATACATTCAGCAGTGATTTGATTTTTATATATTTTATTACAATATTTATATTACTAATGACAATATCAGAAAATTAAGGAAATTAAGATGAAAAATAAGTTATTTGAAAAGAAAAAAAAAAAAATTATGCCAAAATTGAAAATGAGGACCACAAATAGTTTTTTAAAAGTAAATTAATAGCTATTAAAAATTGGCCTTTTCTCATGATCAAATAGCACATAAAAATGGCTTCAAACAATTACAGACTTCGGGAAATAATTTAATAAGAAAATGCTAGTTCTTCACACACTACTCATAATATAGAAACAAAAATTCTATGGGGACAGCATCATCATGAGGGCTTCTTAACCATTAATTTTAAAATGCCCTGTTTTATAAGCATCCTTAATTTGCAGCTATATTTAAATGAAACATTCTCTTATATTTCTCAAAAACTTGGCTTTTCCTATTTGCTTTTAGGAAAGGTGCATTAAAAGCCTTGTAAAATGTGTGGAAAATGTACTTCTACATTTTTACAAAATTTCAGAAATTATTGATGGGATGAACTGTAGAGGCATGATAAATTACATATATTTTATCTTTGTGGCTTGCTAAAATAATTCATTGAATCTATAGCATATTGAAACACTGACTTGTTTCAGTATTAAATCTCTCAAAAGTTTTAAATTTCCATGTGAAAACCTCTACCTGAGAAAAATTTCACTATTAAACATTAAACTAATTTTTCTCTTAAAAAAATATTTCTTGACTCCTGAGCAGAGACAGGATTTTCTACAGAGCCATGAGATCACATAGTATTCCAGCAAGAAAATAGATACAAACATATCATCCTATATCCCCACTGTATAAAATGCATTTGTACTTCAATATTAAAAATATCTTCTGTTTAATACATATTTTCCCAATATAGCTGTGTAAAATCCTATTCATTAAAATGGCCAGGTGTTTTAATTTTCAAATGTTCCTACTGTATACACTAATTTCCACTTTGCTACACATTCTCATACATAATGTATTAAACTGCTTCTCGTGAGCGCAGTTTTTTTCACATGCAATGCAGTACTGGAGAGAGGCAGAATCCCATCCCTTTTCTGCTTGAATTTTAAGTACCTTTGAAGCAATTACAAGGAAAAAAATGCTTCAGAAAGGAAAGAGATGCTTTAGAGGACAGTCACATTTACTGAAACTTTTTCTGAATGACCATGGACTCTTGGAAAGGTCAGCTTTCATCATAATTTCTCATTTATTTAATGTCTCATCTTTTGGACATGTTCAAGACGGATGTAAAAATCAGAATGCTGCTGAGGAACCTAGAAAGAAATTAAGCATTACTGAGAAGAGAAATAGGAAGCTAGGAGGGGGATACAGTATAAAGAAAAATTGCAACAGGAATAATGATGAATAAAACCAACTGCACTGTGACTCTGTCACAGGCCAGTGGCACAGCCCAGAAGCTGGTATGAACTGGCACAGCATCCATTCTGGTAGTCTAAAATGACAGAGTCAGAATCATTCTTGCTGATCTTTAAGTAACAGTGCCATAAAGCTACCCAAGGAAATTGTATAATGATTCAACAAACACAATATCAAATGCTGAAATAGTGTCAGAAAAGACACCAGAGAATGGCATGCATTGAGAAATTAAATTTCCACCTGCACGGAAATTCCTTATAATATTGCATTGGGCATAATCTGCAAAAACTAAAATGAGCTACTTGCAAGTATTTTCAATTTCACTTCAGATTTCATGGTAGTTTTCATGCTGCAAGACATTATTTTTACTTTGAAAAAAATATATCCAAAGTAGTTTGCCTTGGGCAGATTGTGTATACAATACAATATTATCATCTGATAACAAACAAATTACACTTTTCACTTTATTTCTTTCTTTCTCTTCAAAATATTTATGGTTTACTTCTGCATTACAAAACTGAGGTGACACCCAATATTAAATCCCCTGACATCATTATGGTACTCAGTTCTATAAGAAAAAATATAAACAGTAAGACAGTGATTGGTGAAATTCTATAGAGACAAATTTCCCAATTGTGCCTCAACCTAAAATTTCAGGTAAATTCAGGTTTTTTGTGCCTCTTTTTTAAAGTAACAATATGTATAAGTATTCATGCCTGTGTTCAGTCTTTTAGGCCCGGGCATAATGTTTGGCATAATGTGCCCACAACAATGATTTGGGGTGCAAAGGACACAAAATTTAAAAATATAAACTTAGCTTTTGGAAGGGGTAGCAATAACAAACATAAGGAAGAAAAATAATGATAAAGGGAGCTTTACCTTTCACAGTCTTTCTCTTTAGAAAAAAATAAAATAATAAAATAAAATAAAATAAAATAAAACAAAATAAAATAAAATAAATAGGAAACCATGCTAAAACCAGCAGGAAAATAGTTTATGCTTTATTTTCTTGTCATGTGTTACTATTTACTGGTTAGTAACATATTAATTGGTTTTAAGTGAAACTTTCATTTTAAAAATTATCATGTTCATTTTTGAAATTCAAACTTGTTAAATAATCCTAAGGGACTCAAGTATGCAAAAGCTTCCTGCAAAATAGGCAATCATGTCAAAATACCAGAAGTGTTTGAGTGGGAAAAATAATCTGTAAAAAGAGAGGAACCAGTCTTAGGAACAAGTAGCCTTTTCTTTCAGTGGATGAAGTCACTATCAGCCTTCCCAGAGGTATATCCCGTGGCATGTGGTGTATTATATCAAACAATTTCTAGATAACCTGAAAACAATGAGTGACTAACAATGTCAAAAAAAGAATTGATGAATGAACTATGCAGGGTATGAAGAATGAGAACGAGGCATGAAAAACAGGGGGGGACCCTAAAAGATGCATTATTCAGAAACAAAGGGGCAGATGAAATTAAAAAGGGTTACACGTGATGCACATAATTAAAAAAAAAAATTAAAATCTTAACTTCATAGAATCGTAGAATGACTTAGTTTGGAAGGCATCTTAAATAACATCAGGTTCCGTGGGCAGGAACACCTTTATTAGACCAGCTTGTTCAAAGCGCCATCCAACATGACCACGAGCACTTCCAGGGTTAGGACATCACTACTTCTCCAGACAACCTGTTCCACCTGTTCCAGCCTCACCCCCTTGCAATAAAGATTTTTTCCCATACATCTAATTTAAACCTACCTTCTTTCAAGTTTAAACATTCCCCTTTGTCCTGTCACTCTATGTCCTTCTAAAAAGGTCCCTTTCCAGCTTCCTTGTAGGTACCTTTAGTTACTGGAAGGCTGAAAAAAGTTTTCCCCAGGGCCTTCTCTTCTCCAAGCTGAACAACTTCAGCTCTTTCAGGCTGTCCTCATAGAACTGCTCCAGCCCTCTACATGGGGTCACTTAAAGAGAATAAAAGGGTACAATCAGCTGCCTGACATTTGGTCACATGTTCTGATACAGCTCAATATATTTGCCTTTCTGGGCTGCAACTGCACATTGCTGGGTCACATCAATCTTCTTGTCAGCACCACCCCTCCTCCTCAGGCCTGCTGTTAGTCAATTCTCTTCGCAGCCTGTGTGCTTGGGACTGTCCCAAGCCAGCTGCAGGACCTCACACTTTATGAGGTTCCCATGGGACCACCTCTCAAGCCTGTCAAGATCCACCTGTAATGTACTACTAGTAATCCACTACCACTTGGGATACTTAGGGAGTTTAATAGCTTAGGTTCAATGAAAACACCAGTTTCATACTATATAGCTATTCATAAACAAATTAGATGTCAAGCTGTTGTGGTGAGTTGACCGACACTGGCTGCTAGATGCCGACCCAGCCACTCTCTCACTCCATCTCCTTTACAGGATTGAGGAGGATGGAAGAAATCAGCTGGAAAAGTTTGTAGGTTGAAATAAAGAGGGGGTGATCTCTTACTAATTATTGTCATGAGCAAAATAGACTTAACAACTTTGCAGTGGAAAAGGTGTGGATATATTATTTTCTGTTGTTCCCTATTAATTCAGTTTTCACCGCAGTATCAAGGAAGAAATGGGGCTAAAGTTGCTTTCCTTGGGTAATGCAGAGGTGCTGAAAATTTGCTAATTCTTCTAATTCCTGTGAGAAGTGTCTAAGAACTAAGCAGCAATGAAAGAATAAGTACAGTTCAAAACACTGCAAAAAATCGCATATGCAGATTGCATCTTTAGAGGTGAAGACATCAAGATCTACACTCTTCAGAAACAAAGACCTCATCTTAAAATAGTTATTTAATGAGTAACTTCAGGTTATTAGACAGTGACTATAACACACAGAAGAGAATGCAAACCCAGCAACAAGGTCTGTGGGAGAAAATAATAAGATATCTCCACACACTAAGGTATATATATTTCATGCTGATTTGTTGAGCTTTGATTTACTCTAGATGATAAATCAGCAGCAGACTGACCTTCTTCCTGACCTTCTTCCTGTGGCTATGGGAATAGCCACATTCTAATTAGTATCATAAGGTAAATGGGAAGTATCAGTTTCATTTTGATGATCCAGCCACTAGTTTTGTGTGATAGACATCATATTATTTAAACCCACCAGCTTCTCCTTTTTTTCTTAATGTGAGTATAGATCAGTATCTTACATAATGTTAGTTAAGCTTGGCTTACTACTTGTAGTTTTTGCTGGAAAAATTATTTCAAACATGACTTGCATTCCTCTTTTTACCTATACACATCAGTGAACTCTGCAGTCCAGTGTCTGATACCCAGCTAATAAAGATTAATGGATTCATTTACCAGATTGTTAGAATATTATTAAAATGCAAATGGTTGGTTTCTGTTAATTGTTCAAGATCACATACAATTAATAGTGGAACTTGTACACTTTCTTGTGGTTTTGGCACAGTTCATCTGAAAAGCTTGAGGAACAGAAGCAAAACCTGGACTTTTAATCCCAAATCATTAGATGAATAATAACACTTAAAAGGTAGCAATGGTGAGCTGGAAATGGATTGGAGAATTGTGAGGTTTAGATGCAGGAATAAATAGAAGATGGACAATTAATAGTAATTATTAATTAGAATTGTTAAGAGAAGGGTATTTCTGCAAATGGAAGAGAAAAAGAAATAACAACTTCCAATTAAGAATATCTAGTTATCAAAATTTTGATTTTGAATTTGCGAAACTCAATTTAACACATTAATCTTTTGCCTGAAGCTTTTGCAGTGTCTGGCAAAGACTTTGGAAGATGAAGTCAGATAAAGTCAGTCCCAGATAAATCAGCTAAATTGCTGCAGCTGTGAACTCTGGAGCCAAAGGCCAGAGGGCTTATTGTATTCAGCAGCTATTGAGCTGAATGTATCTTATTTCCCTTACCCACTTCTGTTCTTTTTTACCTGAGGTACCTCAGACTCATCTCCCCTCCCCTCCCTTTCTGAAGGCACAAGGAGAACCCTTCCACTAAAACTCTGATGGTAGAATACACAGGAGTTTGCAAATTTGCTGAATACTATGTATAATTTTACAATCGTATGTACCTTTGCTAACAGAGAATGAAGTAGGAATATTTGCCCTTTTCTATGAATACGTCCCCACTCCATGTAAAAGTGATCTACAGTGTACTTGTTCTGTTTCTTGCAAGATTGCAGCTGATGAGGAGTTATGATGCGTTTTAATTTGAAATGTCCTTGAATAGAATTCCAAATATGCACATTGTAGTTTATCTAAAGACAACAAAATTTTGAACCTCTTCACTTCCACTGAAAAAATAACTTGTTTTGTCACGTTCACTTCTAAAATTTACATCTAGCATTATCTTTAATTACTTTTTCTTTTTGCACATTTAGCTATTTGCTTAGTATACTCTTCTAAATATGATAATGTAAATTCACAATCTACTTAGTCTTAGAAAATGGACATTTTTTAGAAATCCTATTTTATTTTTCAGGTACTTTGTACAGGCAATGGTCCCTCTATCTTGGTTTTTAGAGGTTTGATTTTCTTTACTATTATTATTATATTTTATTTCAGAGAGGAGTATGTGGATTAAAAATGTTACTCTCTTTTGTGTGTATTTCACTTCTTGAAACTGCAGACAACTGAATAAAACAGCTTCTTTCACCTGTTTAATTACCCATGTCTTCTTTTTCTCTGCATAGCGGTCTTATCGACAAAAGCCAATTATGAAACCCAAGTTTGACTGTCAGGTGAATATTAAGAATTATGAAACAGTGTTTCATATGTCATGGATGACTGTTTTATTGTGACTTCCTGATTTTTTTCCTAGTGGTTTAAGTACATTTCCCCCCTTCAAACTGTGATATTTGTAAAGGTTAAATTCCCATATGAATCTGAACATGGTGTAAGAGAAGTTCAAAAATTATTCTGCTGTTTCAACTGAAGTAATTTCAGCTTTAAAATTACTCAGATTTAAAATGCAAATGTATTTGTTATTATCTGTGGATTAATTCAAACAGAAAGTTACAGTTTCATTATAGTCTTCACTAAGAATTTAAGTCTGAAAAATTTTGAAAGCAAAAACGTATAAATCCAGATTTAAGAGACCTACACCCCAAAATATAATGGCAGCAAAAAGTGTTTTTACAATGTGTTCCTTGCTGCTTTATAGCTGTTAAACTAATGATGTGAAGTAGAAATATGCCAACACAATACACCACTTGTGTCAAATTACTCCTAAATGGCAGCTACATCTATCCACTCTTATTTCTTAATGAATACATACTGTCTACTAATTTTAGGTACATTTAATAATTATTAGCTTTGTGCTTCTCCTACCCACAAAAATTACTTAAACTCCCTGTAACATAGTCCAAAATTATCCTTAAACTTCAACCCATCCACTGCACAAGAAGGTACATACTCTAAGGTGGCTGGTACTATCAGCAAATCTATCTGTATGGTATTAAAGAGCTGTGACTAACGACTAAATCACTCCTAATTAGCCGCAAGCCCAGTCCTTCATATCCCCTCCATTTTAACCATTATATCAGCGTTGGAAAGAGTCTGGTGTCTACAATTATTAATTAAATCTAATTATTTTCTTGTCACAGTAGATCTGCCTTGTCAATTTTCCAACACTTGTTTTGATGTGTCTTTGAATTGCCTCCTCCTTCACATGACATCAAAAAGATAGAGAGACAAAGAGTCTCAAATATCAAAGAAGTAGGCAAACACAGAACACTGGAAGTGAAGAATATTTTCTCTCAAGACTTCACCATTAAGCATTGTCAACAGAGTATGCATGGCACAGCAAGTTCAGTAGATCAGAGGATTGCTTTAGAAATAAAAGTCAAGGAGCTCATGTATTCAAGGTTCATAATTTCTAATACTGATCTGAGCCACTGAAAGAAATAATGAAATGCATATAGAATGAATTTCTAAAGTAATTTGTTTCAGCTGTCCTACTTTCATGTTTCCCTTTAATAAGACAAAATGTTTTAATGAACCCAATATAGAATAGTAAATACCTCCAGAACACAAGTTGCAGAATGACTTCAGGTAATGCCAGTGCCATCAAACATATCCATGCATCCTTAGCCTGGCACTGTGATGATTGTCGCGGATCAAGCCTGGCTAACAGTGCAGTACCATATAAAGCATATAATCTCTTGCTAATCCTATAGCCTGGGGAAGGCAGTCCAGTACAAGAGAAGAGCTCCTGCACAACCCACCACTTTTGAGGGCAGTTGCAAAGCTGTGAAGACTCTTGGAGCAGCTACAGCCCAGTCAGTGTCCAAAGCCTTGGAGATGTGTGACCCAGTTGGGAGTTGGGTATTCCCTATCCCGTTCAACAGCCAATGTCATCAGTCAGCAGAGGAAGGCTCCAGGGTATCAAAGAGAGAAACACTCAGGACAGAACATGGGGAGAGGGCCGGAGAGTTCTCCACATACCTAGCATCCAGGTTCCAACTGCATACTGCCTTTGGGCAGACCTGCCTTGCTGACCTCTTTCTGCCTCATGTCATCTCCCTTAAAGACCATGGAAGTCATTCACTCCTAAACCAGCTTATTTAGCACTCATTGGACTGCTTTGGTGTCTGAGTATACTCACTGCTCATAGTTGGTGACAAACATTTGATCATTAAGGGCATAATCCAGCTAAATCAGGTTTCTTCCCTGACGGATTATCCACCAACAACATAACAAACTAGTCTTTAATATGTATGAAAAAAACTCAAAGGGAAATATTCTGTCTTAGGAGAATGGGAAGAAAGAAGGAAGGAAGCAAGTAAGCTGGCTTGTATCCATTAATGAATATCAGTAGGACACAAAATTATATTTCTGATGTAGCATCTTTAAATCCTTGTGTCAGATGAATCAGGTACAAACAGAAACTTGAGGAGAGAGAAAGAATCACCTTCTTCCACTGACATAGAGACGATAGCAATTCTTTCATATTATTAAAAAAAAAAAAGGGGGTGACTATTCTCTTAGCTGTCAGCTAGATACTAAATAACCGATCATCTGGAAGCAGAAGAGCTGGATTCATATTTTTAAAAGTGTTAACATAGGAAGATAAATGAGAACAAATATTGAATTATACAAAACTAAAATGTTAATAATTCTGTCATCCTAATTTAATAATTTATTACCAAATACATAAAAGAAAGAAATATACAGGAATCTCCCTCAGAGATGAAGATTCTAGTGGAAAGAATCTTTATTATAGATATAGCATTAAAACAAAACTCAGAGTTGCATAGTGATACAAACTTGAATTAAATAAACAAGCTACAGTAGTCAGAGCAGTGCCAGGTAGAACTACTTTTACAATTTATTTTTCAGTCCATTATACTTTAAATGTGCCCAGAAAATAAAGTTTTATTCTCAAAGTTATCTGGACTTGTGTTCTTGGAGTACATTTCATCAAGAAAAATAATGGATCACAACTTTCCCTAAGCAAGGAGAATTCTTACTGATGACATTTTTCTGGCACTATATTGACTTAGCAAATGAGATGTTGTCTAAAACACATACAAGATGTATTATTATTTTATCTTCTATGTCTTTCAGAAAATATAACAATTTAAATGGAAGTCATAATACTTTGGTCAAACTCATCATCCTCACTTTTTATCTTTCCTCAGCTTCTTTCTCTGTGTAAGTTAGTTGATTGCTAGTGATTTTTTATTTCTTTCCAAGGAGCATCATAGTCAAAGAAATGTAGGTATTAATTATCTTGTATCCTTTCTTATTGTATTATAAATATCAAATAAAGATAAAATTGTAACAGATAGCCAATTAAAAAGGGGAAAAGAAGTTTAGAACAACACACAGACAAGTTAAAGAAATATAGGTTAAGTATATGCAAAAAAGAGACACTCTTAGGATATAGAATGTTTTAGTTAAATTACTATCTTATTTTTTTAAAAAAAAGTAGTGCTTCAAGGTCCAGATTTCATTTAAATATGTTTGGAGGTTTTTTCCCCTCTTTTTTTTTTTTATATTTTTTTCCAATTGATTTTAAACTAATTTTCTCTGTGTTATCCTGCCATAAGAATGATAGGAACAAGACAATTTTACAGCTCGGACTTTCTTAATCTCTTCTTCCCAGAGCTACAGCAGTCACATTTTAAAAGTTTTTTATGGCAAAGGCCCCCCAAAGGATGGATTTTATTCTGATAGTTACATCTCTCATCTCTTTTCTCTGTGGCTGAAGTATGGAGATATAGAATGGAAGGTACAGGAGAGCAGGTGTGGGTAGAAAAAAGAACACACACAGTGAAATACCTATGTGAATTCTTAAATTTTACATCTACTTTTGTCTGCATTAAATGAACAAGTACCACTTGACATAAACCTATTTTTGGTACTTGGACTTTCATCAAGTATCAAGACCAAGTTAACGTGAAGTAAGATTTCACAAGTGGCAAGAAGTCCCTATAAGCAAATTTACTTGTGATTACATACACTATCATCTGCATTTGCAAAGTCTAATCACAACATAAAACAGTTTAAGAAACATGTTCATGTCTGTTTTTGTCCAGATTGGAACTTGTGAACATTTCTGCCTATGTCCAGAGCCTGTATCTCAGCTATTCTAATGTGCAAGTCAGACGCTGGAAATAGAGGGACGCCTCTTGAGTTTTTATTATTGGCCAGCAAAAACTAAGCAGGAAAAAAAAAGAAATAAACGGAAAAATTCTCTTCCATTCTCTTTATCTTCTCCTGAATATATAACTAAACTCTGTATTATGCTGGGCAAAACCATCATCTTCAGTGAAGGAAAAAAAAAAATTAAATAGACGTTAAAAATGTTAGCAGGGAAAGTTAAAGATGGGACTGACGAACTAGGAGTAACAGTGAATGTGAAAACTCCAAAACTCCAAAACTTGTTTTACCTTTTTTTCTGCTGGTGTTCACCACAATGCTAAGACTTTACATGGAACAGCCATGTGGAGATAAAAGTGTTTATTTGAAAAGTTTATTTTAGAATCTCCCAATATAGGACTCTACAAAATTGTTTACTTGCAAAATTGTGCTTGCCTTGCTATGATTCAAGTACAAATTCTCCTTTTATAGGAAATTGGATCTTAAGAGTTTTTCAAATTAATAATTACAAAAAATATATTTGTGATTAGTTTTTCTTCATGCATTTAAACTACAGACTCAATTTGTCTAAAAGCTTACCAATTCTATTATTTTTTTAATTTGTTTAAAAATGTTTTCAATTTTGCTAAAAATCTGCTCACTTTATGCCTTCAGATATGAAGACTACATTAGATGTCAAAAAAGTTAGCATGTCTTCTTCTTCTAAAAATTCCAAATCCTAGTAGAAAAAAAAACTGACTTTTTTCTTTGATCACACTGGTTGGAGATATTAAAATTGCATATTACCCAACAAATATCAATCTACTTTCCCATTTAACACCCTGAGTATTTTCCACCTCTAATATTGTCTCTTGTTTCCCTTCTATGAACAGAGCAGCCAAATTTATATCTGCAGGACAATTCCTCATCCTTCATCAATATATGATGCACTATACACAAAGTTGGTGATAATGACTTAATTTTAGATTTGAACCTCACTTCATCAATTTGCATCCTGTAGAAGAATTTTCAAAAGCACTTTCTTGATCAATTACAGCATCTTCAGTAGCTAAAATGAAGTGACAAACAATTCAATCATGCATGAAAACTTGATAACCTTTTCAATGGGGAGCTACCTTTTTTTTTTTTTTTTTTGGTTTTCTGGTGTCTTTTAATCCCCACTTGACTGAATGCAGATCAAGAACTGTAGATTTGATTATGTGGGACATACAATTAGATTTTTACTTCCTTATGAAAGTTGTGTTTTCTTGCTGTTGAATTATTGTTCAACAGCCTATATCATAGACTAAATAGTCAGGGTACCATAGTGAATAACAGTATACTTGTAATTATGCAGGTACTTCATGAAACCAGCAGTCTAATGTTCATTTTTTAATTAAATCAGCTTAAGGTTAATGGATTGCCTTTGAATTAATTCAGAAGTGTAATTCACTTAATTCTTTTCCAACCCACAAACTCATTCTGAAAAAGTCATTAACAAGTAAGGAGAAACACCTTCATCACATGACTGCTAATTCTCTAGCCTAAGAATTCCTTAAAAATCACTCAGTCTGTTAAACAGCCATCCCAACGTAAAAAGAAAAAATAAAGCCTTCTTGTAAAAATCACAAACTTATTTTAGCCATGCAGTCTTCCATACTGCAACTAACCAAAACAAGGTCGTGCGGCTGTCATAAAGAACTTCGTCCACTAAATTTAACCTGTCATTTATTTATGAAAAAACATTCTATAATAACTTTATAAATCCATGGTGACCGATCTCACTAAAAGACTTTGAGAAAGACAAATATTCTGTATTAATGAAGCTTAGTTCTTGTCTTAATTCATTAGGAGAAAAAAGTAATTCACAGTAGGTCATGTCAGACATTACTAGGATTTTACCTCTGTGTAATTAAGGATAACATCCTAACTTGAAATCCAACTATTTAATTAGAATCCACTGAGTTTAAGACTTCCCACTCTATTTAAAGTACTTCTAGCTCTATCACAAAGGTGGGAATTACTTCCAAACCTAAACGGATGCAATTCCAAGCTGCTAGTAGCGCTAGACATAAATCATTCAAAGTTTATATTGGTAAAAGTGGCCAAGTTATATACAACGCACAGCTTCATGCCCTAATTGTCATGCAGTGTCAGTTTGCAAAGCCAACGTTTCAAATATCTCTGAGATCAGGAATGGCTAGATGATTTTCATATAATCGATGCAAAAGTAATTTTTCAAGTTACCACAACATAGAAAGGACCCCTAAGATAATTTCTAGAAGAAGAAATATAGATAAATTTTCCTTTTTGAATACATCAGAAACTCAAAATTAAGTAGATTGAAAAGAAAACACATGCAGGTCAAAATTAACTCATTTGAAGGCTGAAAAGAAATACAAACACTTTTGGGAGCAAATGGCATTAGGAGCCAACTAATCAAATCAAATAGGAGGTGAATAAACAGAGAAATGCTGAGTTTCTTCTTACACTGTTCTTCTTAAAATGGCTAAACAACAATAGAACAAGAATTCTTATATGCTTATATAACATCAAGTAAAATCTCACTGAGGAGATATCGAAGCTTCTTCGTAAGATGAACATATTTTAGTTTGGTTTTCTTTTTCAAATAAAACATTCTTTTTCTCTCATCCTTGGAAGGATGTTTCTGATGTGCTGTTACATGAAAAGGAATTTCATTCAAAGAAGATTATGCAACCTGGTAGAGCATAAAACTATTCATTTGCCAATCTTCTCTTCTGTCTTTTTCATAATATTCAAGCTCTCCTTTTTATTGATCATCATTGTGGCTTAAAGTACACAGATCTGTTTCTGTAATAGAACACGATTTATTAATTTTTGTTTTGTGTCCCATACAACAAAATGTACACTTTTTTAATATACATAGGTAAAGTAACTCTTCATCTAAATATTTGCTTGTCAGAGAGTGAAACATTTGTAAAACTGTATTCAGGTACTGTGCATGCCAGTTAGATCTCAGGTTTTGAAATGAGAAGGGTAAAGTTTAGTTAAAAAAAAAGTTATTAAAGGTCAGTAGTTTGCTTCCTTCCTCCTTTGAATAGAGTTTATGTGTGCAAGTGTTGTTGGTGGGCCTGTGCCAGGGCTACTCGGCCCAGCTCAGGGAGAGGCGAATAGCAAGGTTCTTACCTTCTGTTTTTGGAGAGGTCTTCATACTCCACAAGAGCAAAAGGAGAGGAGAGGTGCAAGCTTCTTACCTTCAATATGGAGACTGCTCTTTGTACTCAACAAGAGAAAGAGGAGAGGAGAAAGTTTCTTACCTTCCATTTCCAGACTGCTCTTCATACTCAACAAGAGAACCTGACGAGATACAAGTTTCTTACCTTCCATTTCCAAGTTGTTCTTCTTATTCCTAAAGAGAAAGACGAGAGGAATAGCTAACCCCACCCCCTATTATCACACTTGTCTTTATTACTCACAGGCGGTGAGCCTGTTTCTCTGCTTTGGTGATTAGTGGTCCTGTGCCTTGTCAGGGGCCAGGTGGCCTGTTAAGGTAATTAGAGCTCATCCACTATTTTCTGGGTTTGTTCTTTTAAACAGTTTCCTAGCCAGTTTCCACCAGTAAGGGGCAACTCTGTGGAAAAATATTTTTTATTTAGGGAAGATTTTCTTAGTTATATCTTACCCTTTAGCCTACGTAAAAAGGGAAGCATCAAAGTAATTTTATACTTGCATAATAAACATAAACTTGGAATGTGAGCTATACAATAGATTTTCTCAATGGGAGACCATCTGATTTACTTGGGTTGATATCAGACAGCAAGTAGTTTTGACATATTCTGTCACAAAAAATCCAAGATTATCTGACAAAGATGCCATTTTTTGCTCAAAACCAGTGTTTGCCTGCAGATCCTTGAGGTGCAGCAGAACAGTCTGGTACTACACCAATGTATGTTTGTGTCTAAGCATGTGTCAGCAGTGTCCTGGCATACCGGGCTTTGTTAGCAAAATTGCAGTGAACTGACAAAGGAAAATAATTGCATATCTTTATCTGATATTCATTAGATCACATTTTGAATACTTCCAGTTTTTGTTTCCAGTGCAAGACATTGGTAAACTGGAGTGAGTTGTGTGAAGGACAACAGAATGGTCAGGGCTGGCACACCTGCCCTGTGAGCAGAAGCTGCAAGAGTTTGTTCCGCCTACAGACCAGATGGCTTTGGGAGCACCTTACAGCAGTCTGTCCATATCCACATAGAAGTTAGCAAGAATGCAAATTCCTCTTTTGTAGGGCATGGTAGATGACTGAGAAACAATAGTCCCAGACAAAAAGAGGAAAAGTTCCAACTGGAACAAATTGTCCAAGGATCTCTGTGAGGACAGCAAAGGACTGGGACAGGCTGCCCTGGATGTCATGGAGTTTTTGCCATAGATGCTTTAAACGCCTGACTCAAAGCCCTGAGCATCCTGATATAAATGCTGAATTCACTCTTAAATCTGCGGGATGTTAGAGCAGAGGCCTATCTGAGATTAGTTCCAACCTGAGAGCTCCCATGGAAGGCTATCTTCCAAATTCTCTCGTGATTACCTTTGGGTTATGCAAGCTACTGAATATATTCTCATTTTCTTAAGGAAGGTCTAAATACAGAACCAATCCTTGAAAAATATTACAAATTATAATGTGGGAGAAAATGCAACAGTTCTGACTACAAAACTATAATTGTATATGGAATTTGTAACAGAAAGTCTTGATTGCTAGCAGGAACACTTAAGAGTGTGACTTTTGGAAAATCTCTAGCTCATTTGATAATTAGATCACATTTTCTTTAGGAGCCAGTGCTGATCAAGATTCAAACAGGAAGGGTCCAAGTCTTACACTTTTGTTCTTCAGTTCACATAGTTCATATTTTAATTTTAAAAGGCTGTATCTGACTATATTCTTACATCTGATTCATTTTAAAGGGCTGTATCTGCCTTTTTCTGTATTCTCAAATGTTTAATCATAAACGATGGAGGAAGCTGCAGGTCAGATTAATTAGTCTTTTTGACTCTGTGTGTGTACATTAACATTACTGAATGGTCTGTTACTGCTTGATTAAGCCCACAGCGTAATTCTTTGCATTGGTTTGGTACCATGCAGGTGCCCCGAGTTCAGCTGTTCAAAGTTAACGGCAGATATCTAAGTCAGATGTTTCTGCTACTGCTCCTACATGTTAGCAAATGCCCCAACTAAAACACGCCAGGATTTTTCCAATTAAATAGAATAGGCATGAGAGGTTTTGCTGGAAAAGTGCCATACACTTGATGGTACTTTCTTATTTCCCCTGAAACATAGCAGGAGGCCTTTCTGCATAGGGCATTTGTTGGTACACAACAAACCTATTGAAGAGACAAAAGTCACGACTGTGGGCAAGGCGATTACGTGGACTCCCTTCCTGGAGGACAGACCTCTGCTGGAAGGTTGTGTACCCACAGCTTCCATCTCACCCAGAAGCCAATTCACGTTGATGGATTGTGTACATTTTCCACAAACACTGGAAGTGGGTTTCATCTCAAGTAGCTGTAGACACTTACAAGGTGTATGGGATATATCAGAGCTGCTCTCTTAGATTCCCTTTATTTTCACCAGGGAGAAGTAGGCACCAAGAAAAATGATTCATCTGACCTGCCTTAGAAATCTGCTGAGGGAGGAGATGACTCATACTCCAGCAAATTGTATTACCTTCCATTGGTAGGAAAAGGAGTTCAGACAAGTAGCCTGACTGCAAGTAAATCCCACACAAGAAAACAACACTGATCCAAAAATCTGGGACCAAGAGAAGTCTTGTAATAAAAGGGACAAACAGCCTCAGTCCTAGAGAAGGGCTGCATTTTCAGTGTACCTACTTCAGACATTATTAAAACAAACCCAGATAAAGAAGGTTTTTTACATTGATAAAGCCAGGGGAGATGAGAGTGATAGTTTCTTTTTCAGAATCTTTATATACCTGAACCATATTACATTAGCTTTATGTATCTGAACCTTTATTTGGCCACCAACCAGTACAGTTCCTGCTGAGTATCATCAAGTATAACTTGCAGCAAGTAGCAAAAGAGAAGAAAAACTTCTTTGGAACTCCCCTTGTTTCTCTCCAGAAGGGTAAAGTTCCTCCAAATCTGCAATCTATAGGGTATCACTCTAACCAACAAAGAGTTCACAATCAGCTTACCACAAGTCTTCCCGTTCCTATAATTTCATCATTATACATAACTTCATCAACACATCAGAATAGATAATTTCCTAGAGCCTTATTTGAGGAATTATGTAATTTGGTGAAAATCTGCCTAAATCAACCTTTTTTTTTTTTTTTTTTTTTTTTTTTTTTTTTTTTTTTTTTTTAATTGAAAAACCTCAGTTTTTTCTCTGATGATGGCAGAAGAAAGCTAAAAAACTTGACTGAGAGAAAGCGCTCAGCCAGAATCAAAAGAAACAGGGACAGAAGTTCCAGAGATGTCCTGGTGGTCTGTAAGGCTGCCGGGCAGTCTCTCAGCCTCAGAGCTCAGCTTCACCTCTTGCTTAAGCCCTCTGTCATCCCCCACTAGTGCTCAGCTCTGCTGCAATTCCAGCTGCCCAGAGTGGCTCTCTGAGCAATCGCAGTTTCAGCACCACATAATCCTGGAAGGGATGTGAAAAGAGTCAACTGAGGCTGCAGAGGGAAATGCACACACACCAAAGGAAAAGGGAAGTTAAAATGGTAGGGACACAGTAAGTGTGGACACTGAACAAAAATACGACACAGCCAGAAAGCTGAGCAAAGGAAAAATTGTTCTGAGTGCCTCCACAGTAGCAATGCAGAGCCTGGTTTTGGTTTTGTGTTTTTTTTTTTTTTTTTTTTCCCTTTTTGCCTCCCTTCTGTAAGTTCCAACTCTTAAGGGATACATGCATGAAAAGAAACTGATTTCCTCATAGGTCATGACCTTTCATGCATAATATAAATTCATATATTATGACTGTAATGTAGCTATAGTCATTCAGAAGCACTGCAGAGAGCTATTTGACATTATTGTATACAGAGTGAGGGCACAGGGAGTTGAGCTACAAAGAGAACCAACTGCTTTTATTAATGTACAATTTCATAACTAATTGTTTTGTTGAAGCATAACATACATCTTGGGAAGTGAATCATGTCCAAAACGACTAAGAGAATAGTTTTTGCATGATCACGGCTTTTGAAACAAAAAGGCTCAAATGTCAGAAGAAATCAAAGATGACATTTGAGTGAAGAAGGACAAGGGGAGGGGCTGAAGCTAAAAGTTTCTGCAAGGTCAAGGAAGGTGGAATCTGACATCTAAATGGAAAAAAAAATTGTTCCCAATGGATGCACTACTATCCTCAAAGCACTGACAAACTATCTGAGAACAGGCAAGTCGTTCTGGACTGATCAAGAGAGTAAAGCAGTTTCTTTGATTTCTGTAATCCTAGACCTTTACCATTTAAGATACAGAACAAGTTAGGCACACATGAGAAAGAAAAAAAAGTGGTGATTAATTCAATTTGCCTCAGTATATGATACCATCTTGCAGCTCAACATTATTTAAATAAATAGACCAGCATTTGGTGCTGTGAAAATGCAGTTCAATTTTATTGGAACTTATTGGAACTCACACTGGAAACAGCTACATAAAATGTGTGTCAATCTTGTTTTCTCTTTTGTCTTGTTATACTATAACAGGCAAAAAGAGTTACGAGTTCACACGATATGAAACAATGTGATATTCTATCAGTTGATATCACAAAACTATCCTTTTCTTAAATGGGGAGAGATAGAAGTAAATAAAGAATAGCAGCCAGAAGCAATTATGTAAAATTCTGAGCAGTATTCCGTAGAGAGAAAGAAATGTGCATTTTCCTGTCTAGTTACATTACATGTATTCATTTCAAAACTAGACACTTCCCAATACACACAGAGCAAATTCAATTTTGTTCAAACAATATGCCCTTCCAACACTTCATGTGCCAGGTGAGAAACATAACATGAAGCTTCAAACAAATTAAACATTTCTTTTAAGAACAATGTAAATGTTACTAATTTACTTTTAGTAATGGGAGTTTTTCTGATTTGCTGCTTGACTGAATTTGGCTGTTGCAAAAAATAAGCTGTTTCTTTCAACCTTAAATCTTGTTTGTGTACAAAAAGATTCTGTCAAACTCATGAATGTCAAATAATACATTGTAAATACAGCCTTTGTTAAGTACTTTCACAAAGATTTATGCAGGCTTCAATAAAAAGGGAAAAGATAGGAGTAGGTGAATCCATCATATGTGCCTTTGCTGAGATGGAACAACATGGCCATTTTATTCAACTTACGGGATCAACTGGACGAGTGCCCTCAGCTAAAATCTGTAAGATACACATAGACAAATACACATGCACTTTTCACCTAACTGCTACACACAAGTGGTGGTTGCATATCTACTTGATTGAAGATGAGCTACATGAGGTAATTACTGACCACTGTAGAGAAGGCATTGAATGAAGGAAGGAAGAAATAAAGCATCAAAATTTTCTTTATATGCATATATTTGGAAGTTTATGATTTGATAAAGAGAAAAGACCTTGGAGGAATTATCAGTGAGAGGATGGACTTGCATGGAACAGGGGAGAAAGGTAGTATGACAAGATGACAGTAGAGGTCAGAGTGCCAGGTCATTCACTTAGAGATTGATATCAACCTTGTCTGTTATAAATTAGGATTTTCCACTGCAACCCAAGGAAGGGAAAGACCAGGAGTGCTAAGTAACCAGAATAGGTGAACATAAGTCATGGGAACAATATGGAACTGAAAATTTGAAGTGATCCTGATCCTGAAGTATGTCAAGTATACAGAAGTGCAGGGGTATTAATGTGAAAAAATACAAGATATTACTATGATCCTAAAATGGACACTGAACAATTTTGATAAACTGGGTTCAAGACTATGAATCTAAACAGGAAGGGGGGACGTGAAAATAGCTCTCAGCATGATGATAATAGAGGATTCTGTCCATGGAATGAAATGAAGAAAATTCAATTTATTCATCTTGGCACAAAAAAAAAAAATGAAGAGGGAATGCACCTCTGCCTAAACACAGCAGAATATAGCTACTGGAAAAGACAGAAACTATTCAAACCCAAGAAACTACTGGCATGGAAAGAACAGCTGTAGAGCAGTCTGCCTGTATGAGTGGCAGAGGTAGCAGAGCAGTCTAGCTCTAACATGGATATGGTTTTCTTTAATATGAAAGGACAAAACCCTGTGATCTGATTCTAGTTTCAAATGCTTCCAAAATACCTTTAATTCACGTTAAGAAAAAAGTAATTATGATTGTGCTGAAGACTGCATCAATTGGAACACTGCAAAGGAAGTGACAGGGTATACAACCTGATGGTTTGCAAAGGGAGGATATTTCTTTTGTTATCTCTATCCTCTAATAGGCAAGAGAATATACACTCTGTGAAAGTCAGATATTAATCCTCGTGGCAGTAAGGCCACAGGGACAAATCAGTCAAAGAAACAAAAGGACCTAACAGCATCTACACAGTCAGGCCAAGACGGTGTTTAACAACCTAAGTCTGTGGAGTATAAGAATATTTACATGAGAATAAGAATACTTACATTTTTATATTGTACCTATATATACACTGTTATAACCTTCAGGCATTTGTTCCCCAGATTGTTTCTAAGTACTGAGTAACTTTGAATAGGATTTTTTGTTCATAAACATATTCAGAATCCTTTTAAACTCCATGAAGTTTATCAATATTAATAGCACCCTATGTCTATTATTCACATGACTGACTTAAAATTTGTGGTAAAGACTACTTCTTTTCCCTTGTTCTGTATTTGTTACTTTATAAATTCCTTTACTCCACCATAATTGTTCTATTAAAAGAGGAAAAAGCAATTAAACTCTGTACACATTTATCCCTGTTTCTCAATATAACCATAGATGCTTCCAATGTTCCTCTTATTTATTTTTTTCCAGGTAGAAGTGTTCTTTCATTTATTCTCTCTTGCACAGAAGTCTCTTGCCCTGATCATTAATCAAAGTGCTTCCTCTGATCCCAGGGAAACTGTGTTACATATAGATCCTACGCTGAAGTTCAGAGATACAGTCCATAAGATATTTTGAACATGACTCTAAAGCAAAACAGGAGAATCATTATAAGTGTGATGACTTGAGGAGTTTGTAATTTGCAGACTTCAATAAAATTGCGCAAATACTAAGCAAAGATTTTGGGACATAATGCAGAATCAGAATTTCAGAAAATAATGAGTATTTTGTAGGGACTTTTCTCTTCCATGCTGTTGTGTGTTTTCCATGCTGGAAAGGAAGGTTATTTAGACCCTTAGCATAAAGATAGAAGCATTCTTTTCCGAGTCTGAATATTGGGCCAAATTAAGTGCCAATATATCATAATGACAAAACTAGAACCTATTTTTACCATAGTCTTGTTACATCAAGACAATCACTTAACCCTGACAGCTTCACTTGCACTAAATTAAGCATCAGGGGAAGCCCTGGACACCATCAAAACCAATAGTGACATGCAGTGTGACACTAATAACTGCAAACACACAATCCATTAAATTGTCCCATGATCCTTCTTTCAAGAAACACCAGAACAGTTAGAAAATTAATAACTTTAACAACTAGCCTAGAGAATATATATTACTGCTAAAATATTTAATGGATAACTTCAGATTTGTCCCGTTTGTAACAGTATTTGGCAAGTATAAGCAATAAAACAATGAATTAGATCCTTGTCTTTATTATTCATCTGATACTGGTTAAGCAGGAAATTCACAAATGTATCTGGTTTAGTTATGTCCAAATCCCTGCCTCAGATAGCGTGTTATTTTAGCACATCTTTTAGGCAAAAAGATACTGCATGAATGTATTAATCTCCAGCAAAAACAGCAGATCTGAGTGAAATGAAATCTAGAAGTGAAGTGTTTTGCGATACTGTAGAGTGATGAGCTTAGTGGGATTTTAAATACTTCAGTATGCTGTTTGTTATGAAGATGCATTATTTTTTCAGCAAAGAATAAACTGCATCCCATGATAAAATATCAAAAGAAACCTAAATTACATAAATAGAGGAAAACACGCTTTATTGATATACACAAACTTAGGCTATTTTTTGGCACTTCTCAAGAGCACCTTTAAAACTATAGGCTTGAATCGCTCCAGCTCACCAAAGAACATATCTCTGAACTGAAGTAATTTGTCCACCAACAATATTGATATTTGGTTTATTTTACAAGAAAGGTCTGCCCTCCAGGCTCAAGCAAAAGCAGTTGATTTGAACCTCTTAGTGAGCATGACAAGAGGCAAAGACAGGCAGAGACTACTACATGTAGTAGTCCCCTAACCCCTAACCCCTAACCCTAACCCTAACACTAACACTAACCCTAACCCACCTCAGATGAGTTTTTTCTTATTCTAGTCAGCTTGTGTCTGGTTTAGAAGGGTATTTTCTTAAAACAGGACATCTCTTTGGTCACAGCATGACACAAATGTGTTTCTGATCTTCTAAAACAAAATGATTTAAATAACAAGTTATCAGAAGGGGCTTCAGCAAGGCAACACCCACCTCCTTGCATGAGAACTTTTCCCAAAGCTATGTATTTTTTAAAGAGGATAAACCTAAAAGGCATATTATACCCGCTAACAGCTGCTGAATGCAGTAGCCCAAAAGGGGGGAAGCTGCCAGTTCTCTGTTCCCAGATCCCCACGGACATGCATTCACAGACACAGCCTCACAGCCACATCACATGTATACATAAATGCACAGAGATCAGCATTGACAACATTCACGCAGCCACAAACAGCACAAATGACCTCATCCTGTTCTGCTCTCAGGCTGGTCAAAATGAAGCCTCTTAGTAGAAAATATACACATGTATAGGATATGGCTCCCTCCAGTAGCTGGTCTATCCAATAACTGCATCCTCTGGTGGCATTTGGGTGTGCAAACTCTAGAGCCCACACCCTAGTCCAGCTCCTGGTACTCAGACCTCC
Source organism: Hirundo rustica (assembly GCF_015227805.2). Lineage (NCBI taxonomy): Eukaryota > Metazoa > Chordata > Aves > Passeriformes > Hirundinidae > Hirundo > Hirundo rustica. The sequence goes on along the minus strand of NC_053450.1, from coordinate 77,023,486 downwards.
TCTATGACGAGGTTTTTAGAACACTGAACTTCCTTTGCGTGTGGCTAGACCTTTTATAACAACCTAACAATACTTTACTTTGTTCTCAGCATATGTTTTTCTGTCTACCCTGGGCATCCTGCTTCTGGCCTTGGGCTGATAAAGCATCGCACATTGCAGAGCTGTGTGGTTGCCTCTTAACTAAATAAATTGATGATGAGTGTCTTCCCAGCTCTAGGATCTTCATGGGTTTAGAATGATCTTAGGGTCAGTCTTGTAATTAATAAATCTAGACAGTCTAGCTGAAGGTAAAAAGTAAATTCACCAACTGTTAATTCTTTACACTTTCTCTGTAAGGCTTAATATCCCTCTCGTTAGTTTTGTTGTGGTGGTGGTGGTTTTTGTTGTTGTTGTTTTGTTGGGGTTTGGTTTTGGTTTTGTTTTATTTTTTTAGTTTTTCTTGGACAAACTCCTTTGATTTAATACTCATCAGCCAGATAGTATAGTATTACACAGTTTAAAACAAGGCACATAGAGCATCTCTGAGCTCATTATTGCTCTTTCCCCAATAAACATTGCCTTCCTGAAGTTAGATTGTGAAAGAAAAAAAGAGCATTCTGGTTTCTAAATATACGATACCTTGTTTTACTGTTTTACTTTTTAATTATTGCCTTATTTTTCAGAAACTAGGAAATTCAAAAAGCACTGCACTTTATTCATACTCAAGCCAAGAGAGTTCTCCCTTTGCCAATGATGGGGTTTTAAGTTTCTAATTAAGCCAACTTTCCTGTAAGGAATCATCTTTCTACCTGCTGCAAGGATAATTAGAGTTCATAAAAAAAATTAAGAAAGATATTGTTCCATGTCTCTCTACATTTATTAAGAAGCATCAGCCACTGAAGTTTATTTATCTTTTTCTGCTTCTTCTCCTGTTTCCTCAGAGAAAATCTGCCAATGGAGGACAGTTGCAATTTGGAAAATAGCAACAGGATAGAATTGTAGTCTTCGCAACAAGTCTTAAAGTCCCAATCCAAGACTGAACTGATGTGTAAGAAGGAAGACGTGCCTTGAGGGAAGGAGTAGCAGCAGCACCACAGGACTCCTCCTTATGTTAAGCTAGTCCACAAGGTAATGATAGTCATAGACTCCAAATATCAGATACAGTCTCACAGCAGCCTCACTCTAACCTTCAGACAGCATTACCACTGTTAATAGAATGCATGTTTACAGAATCTACACCATTTTTTTTCCCCCATTATTTAAGGCACAAGCATGAATCTGACCTTCATGAAAATCTCTGGGGAAAAGATAATAAATTATTCCTTACTTGAAACTTTATATGAGTGATTCCAGAATCATAAGAGGATTTGGAATGGAGGAGACTTGTGAACTTCATCTGATTCAAATCTCCGGTCAAATCAAGGCCAAGATTTATTCTACTATCTTGAAGGGTATTTGAAAAGGTATAATTTTCCTTCTGGAAGGATAATTTGAATTTCTATCTTATTACTTTAATAATGTCATTTATGACTAACAATAAAATCTGTGTTTTGCTATTAAATACTTTTATGAAGAATACTGTATAATCTCTTAATATAAAAAGGGAAATGTATTCAGCAGGTGAAGAGGAGTTTTATTCTATGGTAAGAACCTGGCCTTTAGGAAACCAGACTTTCAGATCTTTAAAGAGTTACTCAGCATGACTCTCGGGAAAACTGTTAACAGGACCACGGGAGAAGAAGAAATCTGGCAGATCTTTAGTCACTCCTTCCATAGAACATAACAGCTACAATTCCCAGACACAAGAAGTGGGGCAAGGAGGGCACTGGCATGGGTGGGTGGGGCCTGCTGGTCAAACTAAAGGGCAAGAAGTAAAAACATAGGCAGTGAAAGCAAGAATAGGTATTTGGGGAAAAGTGTAGGGCTGCAGTCTGTGAAGGGATGAAGTGAGGGAGAGCTAGAGCTGAATTTGGGAAAGGTAAGAAAAGAAAACAAGAAGGGCTTCTAAAGTAATGTTGGCCAGAAAAGGAAGGTCAAAGGAGGCATATTACCTATGATAAAGAAGGCTGGCAAATTGGTAGCTACTGATGGGAAGGCTCAACAACTTTTGAATTGAGTGCTCAACAAGTTTTTTGCCTCATTCTTTTGCCTCTCTACCCACACCTCTTGAGTGAGTGGACTGTAAGATGGGGATTGGGAGAGCAAAATGCTTAACTCTGTAGGAGAATCACAGAATTATTTAGGTTGGAAAAGGCTTCTGAGATCATCTATTTCAATCCTTGGACTGATCACTATCTTCTCAACTTGACCATGTCATTCCTTGAACACTTCCAGTGATGGTGACTCACCATCAATCTGGGCAGTCCATTCCAGTGTTTAACAATCTTTTCCATTAAGAAATTCTTCCTGTTTTCCAGCCTGAATCTCCTTGTCCTGCAGCTTGAAACTATGTCCTCTTGTCCTGTCACAAATTGGCTGGGAGGAGAGACCAACCCCCACCTTGCTACAGACTTCTGTCAGGCAGTTGCAGAGTGATAAGCTCACCCCTGAGCCTGCTTTTCTCCAAGATGAGCAACCCCAGCTCCCTCAGACATTCCTCATAGGACCCACCCTTTAGATCCTTCCCCAGCTTTGGTGCCCTTCTCTAGACATGCTCCGGCACTTCAATGCCTTTCTTGTAGTGAGGGGTCCAGAACTGGATGCTGAATTTGAGGTGTGGCCTCATCAGTGCCACGTACAGAAGGAAAATCACTGCCCTGATCCTGCTGGCCATGGTATTGCTAACACAGGCCAGGATGACATTGGCCTTCTTGTCCACCTGGGCACACTGCTGACTCATGTTCAACTGGCTGTTGACCAACAGCCCCTGCTCTTTTTCCACTGGCCACCTTTCCAGACACTCTTCCCCCAGCCTGTATCACTGCATAGGATTGTTGTGACCCAAGGGTAGGACCTGGCATTTTGGCTTGTGGTACCTCATACAATTGGCTTCAGCCCATTGATCCAGCATGTCCATATTCCTCTGCAGAGCCTTTCTACTCTCTGGCAGATCCACACCCCCACCCAACATCATGTTGTCTGCAAATGTTCTGAGGGTACGCTCAATCTCTCCATCCAGATCATCAATAGAGATTTAACAAAACTGTCCCAAATGCTGAGTCCTGGGAATGCCACTAGTGGGCTGCCAGCTGGATGTGACTCCATTCACCACCACTATCCGGGCCTGACCACCCAGCCAGTGAACAGTGCCCTTGTCTGAGCCATGGGCTTCCAGTTTTTCCAGAGAATCTTGTGAGAGACAATGTCAAGGGCTTTGCTGAAGTCCAGGTAGGCAACATCCATAGCCTTTCTCCTATCCACTAAGTGGGTCACCTGGTCATAAAAAGAGATGAGCCTGGTCAAGCAGAACCTGACTTTCATGAATCCATGCTGGCTGAGTCTGATCCCTTGGCTGTCCTGTATGTACTGTGTACATCACTCAGTATGATCTGTTACATAACCTTGCCAGTCACCAAAGTTAAGCTGACAGACTGACAGGCTTCCCAGATCCTCATCCCTGCTTGTCTTGGGGATGGGTGTCACTTTAGCCAACCTTGGGTCATCTGGGACCTCCCTCATTAGCCAGGACAAACAATAAATAACAATAAAACTAATATGAAAATTCAATTAAAGACAAGCTTTTCTCAGTCCACAAAGTCTCAAGTTCTCAAGTTTTCTGTTCAGGGGGACTTGTTGATCATAAATGACAGTCCAGAATATTTATCCATGTGAAACATTTAAAATTTTTAATTTAGCCCTTGAAATAGATTTGTATGAATTATGCTTTATAGTTACATTAAGTTAATTATTTAAATAATAAGCATACAATAGTGATGCAGTGCAACTTGACAAAAATATCCCTAAGCAAGTTCTAAGTCATGTTGACTTACTCCTCTGTGAAGAGACAGATCTGTCCACAGCCTGTCTGAGCTGACTACTTAAAAGCCATCTCCAAACACTAAATCAATGAAGGCTATAAACTGAAGCCCACCCTTTGTGCCTCAGTAACAGACACAGTGACAGAGTGCCCTGTCTGAAAAGTTAAATGGCTGTGAGACACACGTAGATGTGTTGTACAGATGTTGTATATTTTTATGAAGATTCACACATTACTTGAGAAGTTATCCCAGATGCTGAGTGAGAAGAGTTAATATAAATTATCTCATCATGACCCAGGAATATCTGTTACTGCTGATTTGTCCTTAAAATGAAAGATTTTTTTTGCTGTTTTTTAAACTACTAAAAACCCCCATATTGGCAAGTGAGTTCAGGTGACAAAGAAAATGGTATATTGGGAAAGTACTATCAATTTCTTAAGTTCATTATGAAATATGTCTTCTGAGTTCATAAGAAGATTAAATTAGGATATTTGATTTAAGGTGTCTAAGTTTCTACAAATAACCAAAATTATTTGAAATCTACATATTCTGGAATAAGCAGATTGATTTTATAAAAATCCTAAAATAAAAGAACCACTTTTTCAATGTTATTAAAATATCAAAATCTTCAAGTCGCACTGATTATTTAGATAATTTACAGCTAAACAAAAGCTAAAAAAAGAAAAAAAAAATTGTGTGGGTTTTTGTTGTGGGGTTTTTTTTTTCCTCATTGTGACTTTTAGCTCTTTGGCAGCACCCTTCCCCATTGCCCAGATCATTAACAAAGATGCTGAACAAGAATGGACCCTGTATTGAGTCCTGTTGTAATGCATTAATTGGGTTTATATTGTGTTGCATCAGATTTGTAATCACGTGGTTTGTCCTGGCTCAGCTGTATCCCAGCTCTGTTGCCCTCCCACTTTCTCCCTGATGGGGTAGTGGTCCCTGCCTCTGGGCCCTGCCCCCTGGGGAAAAAGCCCCCGCATGGGTGGGGCCTCGCTCCCTCTGGCATCGGTGAGCCACTGGGAAAGGTCTCCAGCCAGGCAGGGCTCGAGAATAAAGCTGTTATATCCCACCCGGTGACAGAGAGCAGGCTCTTTCCTTTTGCTATCGGCAGTCATCTGGTCTTGCAAAGGGACACAACAGAGTCCTGTGGTATACTGCTATTTCTTGATCTCCAGCTAGACTTTTTACACTGTTAATCAGTGCAAAAAGCTGTTAACCAGTTGTTAATCCAGCTCACTCTTTGAGTGCTCATCCTGCCCATACTTCATCATTCTTCTTTATTAAGGTCTTATGGGAGACAGTGTCCAAAGCCTTACTGAAGCTCAGGTAAAAAAACATTTACTTCTTTCCCATCATCTACCAGACCAGTGTTTTCATCATAGAAATCTACCAATTTGATTGAGCATGGCTTCTCCTTGGTGTATCTATACTGACAATTCCAAGTAAAATTATTATCCTACATATGCCTATAAATGTTTTTTAGGATTAGCTTCTTCATAATTTCCACAGGAATTAAGGTTATCTACTTAGTTAATTTATATATTTCCAGAAGTATGCTTATTTTATGTAGAAATGGTATGTTTGTGTTTAGTTTTTCAATACTTTTTTATTATTTAAATATCGTTATTGTATATCTTCTCCAAATAGCTGTCAATCATAAAAATGTATATTTTTTATACATCATATATGTGAATGGAACCCCACTCCTCTCACAGAGTTTTCTTGATATACAACTGCTGAACAAAACCCCAATCATTGGAGCTTCACTTACCTACAAAGTAGGAAAATAAGTGGTTGCCCAGCAAATATGGCTAAAACAGAATGGATGTGAAAGTGAATGTAAATCAGATCCTTATCCTTCTTGATGTATCTTGGAGGGAGAGTATGAAACATCTGAAATTGCAGGGATTTGTCTGACAGGGTTTATTATCTGCATCTTTAATGTGCCAGACAGAAAATGAATACAGGAATCTCTCCACTGTCCTGCCAGTCCCTAAGACTCTGTACACAGCATCCATCACGTCCTTTGTTGGCAACTTGAACTGATCTTATCTGCTGCTTCCTCACACCTCTGCTATAGCCAGTGTCAAAAACAGCACCTGCGGGAAGTGTCTCCAGTGGTCATCTCTACACAAAATCATCATGGCAAGGGCAGAAGGGAAAGCTGCAGGCTGCATGAATTTTTCAGCCCCTCCAA